>NW_026652279.1:78551045-78643655 GCF_009828535.3 Hylobates moloch
ACCTTGGGCAGTATGGCCATTTTCACGATATTGATTCTTCCAACCCATGAGCATGGAATGTTCTTCCATTTGTTTGTATCCTCTTTTATTTCATTGAGCAGTGGTTTGTAGTTCTCCTTGAAGAGGTCCTTCACATCCCTTGTAAGTTGGATTCCTAGGTATTTTATTCTCTTTGAAGCAATTGTGAATGGGAGTTCACTCATGATTTGGCTCTCTGTTTGTCTGTGATTGGTGTACAAGAATGCTTGTGATTTTTGTACATTGATTTTGTATCCTGAGACTTTGCTGAAGTTGCTAATCAGCTTAAGGAGATTTGGGGCTGAGACAATGGGGTTTTCTAGATATACAATCATGTCATCTGCAAACAGGGACAATTTGACTTCCTCTTTTCCTAATTGAATACCCTTTATTTCCTTCTCCTGCCTGATTGCCCTGGCCAGAACTTCCAGCACTATGTTGAATAGGAGTGGTGAGAGAGGGCATCCCTGTCTTGTGCCAGTTTTCAAAGGGAATGCTTCCAGTTTTTGCCCATTCGGTATGATATTGGCTGTGGGTTTGTCATAGATAGCTCTTATTATTTTGAGATACGTCCCATCAATACCTAATTTATTGAGAGTTTTTAGCGTGAAGGTTGTTGAATTTTGTCAAAGGCCTTTTCTGCATCTATTGAGATAATCATGTGGTTTTTGTCTTTGGTTCTGTTTATATGCTGGATTACATTTATTGATTTGCGTATGTTGAACCAGCCTTGCATCCCAGGGATGAAGCCCACTTGATCATGGTGGATAAGCTTTTTGATGTGCTGCTGGATTCGGTTTGCCAGTATTTTATTGAGGATTTTTGCATCAATGTTCATCAAGGATATTGGTCTGAAATTCTCTTTTTTGGTTGTGTCTCTGCCAGGCTTTGGTGTCAGGATGATGCTGGCTTCACAGCTTGGCTAACTGTTTGGCATAAGAAGCCTAGATTTTGGTCTAGCTCAGCTTTCAACGTGCCTTCCTCAGTGATCTTAATCATTTCTAGCTTTTGATTTAAAGTTAGAGACTTGCCATTCTTCCTTTCACTTGAACACTTAGAGGCCATTGTAGTATATTTGAGTAGGCTCATTTTCGATATTGTTGTGTCTCAGGGAATGGGAAGGCCCAAGGAGAGGAAAGAGATACGGAGAAATGGTCAGCTGGTGGAACAGTCTGAACCTGAACAAACATTTATTAAGTTCGCCATCTTACATGGTAGTGATTCGTGGCATTCCAAAACAATCACAATGGTTACATCAAAGAACACTGATCACAGATCACCATAACAATATAAGACTAATGAAAATGTAGAAATATTGCAAAAATTACCAAAATGTGGCACAGAGACATGAAG
This sequence comes from Hylobates moloch, assembly GCF_009828535.3. Classification (NCBI taxonomy): domain Eukaryota; kingdom Metazoa; phylum Chordata; class Mammalia; order Primates; family Hylobatidae; genus Hylobates; species Hylobates moloch. The sequence continues at coordinate 78,552,417 of NW_026652279.1, forward strand.
TAGAGACATGAAGTAAAGGCATGCCCTTGGGAAAATGGCCTGACAGACTTGCTGCTGTATGATTGCCATAAATTTTCAATTAGTAAAAAGTGCAATATCTGCAAAGTGAAGCACTATAAAATGAGGTATGGCTGTATGTGTGTATTTTCTAATGTTAAACCAACCGTGAATTGGTAGAATATAACAATTCGACATGATTCCTTATATTTTTATGAATATGGCTTGAATTCAGTTTGCCAAAATATTGCTTAGGAATCTTTTACATCATCGTTCATGAGCGGGCTGGCCTGCAATTTACTTTTATCTTACAGGTCTTGTCTAGCTTTGATTTCAAAGCTATATTTTTTTTAACACAAGATGAGGCAGAAATTATTTCATCCTTTATTATTAACTAGAACTATGTCATCAATAAGGTAGACTCTGGCCACATGAGGCTCTTGGGCCCTTGAAATGGGGCTAGTGTGGATTGACATGTGCTATAATATGCACTAGATTTCAAAGACTTCATTTCTTAAAAGTATAAAATATGTGATTAACCATTTTTATTATTGATTACATATTAAATATTTTGATACATTGAGTTAAATAAAATGTATAAAATTCAACTTTTTATTTTTATGTGATTACTAGAAAAATTTTAAATTGCATCTGTGGCTTACATTATATCAATGTTGGGCAATGTGGACATAGACAATAAATAATTTCCTCAGAATCAAAGAAAGAACATTGTTATTAAAGGTACCTTTTGTTCAAGCTGTTGAAGAGTAAAAAAGGTCCATCAGTAGTAGAGTAGGTATACCTAAAACACCCTGGACCCTATTTTAAATATTAGCTTCAGAAACTCACACTTGCAATTAACTAAGAAGAAAACTGGCATATACCGAAGTGAACAGCGTGGTAAGCTAATGAGACTAGGATTTGGGAGAAGCAGAACATTTACCTGAATGAATGAATGAAGAAATATTATTACTCTGGATCCACTCTCACAGGACAATATCCCTGTAATTAGTATGTTGTTAAGGTTACCTCTAAGCCTTAATAACATATTAGTTAACTTATCAAGGAAGTGGACTTCAGTAAATGATAACTATTATTATGAAACGAATTGACAGCTAAAATGAATGTCACTAGACTTAGGCCAATACTATAAAGAGGCAGCATAAAGTAGTCATTGAGAATTGACTCTAGAGTCAGAATGTCTGCGTTTAAGTCTCTGATCCACCAACTGTGTAAGCTAGAGAATGAAAGCACAGATGGGCATGACATACTACTTTTTTTTCTGTAATGTGATTGACAAAAATATATTTTGGTTAAACAGAATGATTCTGAGAATTCTAAGTGATTGCTGATTAACTGGAGGTAAGGATATTAATGTTTCACTTTAAAAATAAAATAATTTAAGTTAGGAAAATGTAAACATTCTTTTTTGGTCCAGTTGAATAAAGACACAACAGTTTTTAGATCTTTATACATGTATTTATCCCTTGTGAAATCCAGTAAAACCAAGAAATGATTTTCAAATTGACTAATATTTTACAAGCATGAGCTTTCAGTTCAGACAAGATGTGAATTTCAAGCTTTATGACTTTGACAACTTTCTGTGTTCATTTTGTTATCAAAGTGATGTGTGTGTTTGTGTGTGCATGTAAAACTTCTATAATAAATGAGTAATATCTGGAATACAAATTATTTTCTTCCTTATCTTTTGAATATTGGCTAAATTGTGTTTGTTTTCCCAAAGATTAGATCATATGGCAATTGACAAATCTGTATGTGTTTTTGAGTTCTGTTAGTGAATCACTTAAAATATCTATATCTGGAATAGTTCATAGTTTATATTTTTTCTAAGATCTAAAGAAAATTTTATACGGAAACTCTTCTATAAATTTTTATAATTCTACAAAGATAGGTAAAAATACTTTTAGAAGTTCAAGTATAAGATAGTTAATATTTCATTCTCAGTTTTTAAATTCTACCATGTAAATAATTGCAGTCATGTGATTATGTGATTAAATAATAGTTAAGTTCAGGATTTTAGCTTATTTTAGCATAGTTAGATATCATGCTTAGAACTAAAATTATAGTTCAATTGTGTTATATTTATCATATACTATTCAAGTAAATATTAATTTAGTATCATTTTAGTGGCAGTCACTATTCTAGGTGCTGGGGTGACAAAAGAACAAAGCAGATTCAAATCCCTGCTCTTAGGGTTTATGGTAAAGAGGAGGAACCTACATTAAATAATATAAATAAGTAACATGGATGGCATGTTAGATGCTGAAGAAGCAAAATAGAGCAGGAAGAGGGGATAAGGAATTCCAAGTCCCAGGATATTTATTCAGTTTTAAATAAGGGGATCAGGATAATCATCACTGAATATGTGACATTTGAGTGAAGATGTGAAGGAGGTGAAAGAGGGAGCCTTGTGGGTATCCATTATCCAAGCAGAAAGAATTGTAACTGCAACAGCCCTGAAGGAAGAAAAACGTGCCCGAGGCATTAAAGTGAATGGCAAGACTCCAGCATGGCTGGGACTGAGGGAATTAGGTGGAAGTATATTAAAAGAAGTGAGAGAGGCAGTGGGGTGAACAATGATATAGACCTAGCCTCGACGGCCACAATTTGTCTTTTACTCTGCAGTAGGAGATTTAGAGAGTTTTTGAGTCAAGTAAGAGTGTGAGAGAAACAGGATTTGGTAGGAGGATTCAGGACAGAGACATAGTTTAGGATGAGTTAACTTTAGAAAACTCTTGATTTAGATGCATGGCCTCCACATAACAAAACGTGTACTGGTACTGTAGGTGCGAAAGAATGTTGACTTCCAAGCATATTATCAAAGGACTCCTAAAATACAGGCACCTTGCCAGGAAATGATTCCACGGTTGCATTAAATAGTTCCTACTGTGAATGAGCTTGGGAGAGACGGACAGGTGCAATGTATTATGCTGTAGCAGAAGTTAGGACTATAATGTGAACACATAGAAATGAGATTTACCTCACCTTATATTGATGAGGCAGTGATAAGGAAGTAAATGCCTTGGGAAGAAAGGAGATGGAGAAAACTTAGAGATGGAAAAAGGATTGAATTTGAGACACATATAACAAATAGGAGTTAGCTACTGAAGATTCTGGGATGTGGGACGCAGTGTACTAGTTTCAAATTGGCGGCTACAGGAACAGTGACTAGTTTAGGAAACTGAGATTGATTCAGTCGGCCTGGAATATAGAGTGTCATGGGAGGTCAAGAGATGGAGAGGAGAGGTCAGCAGGAGAGGGGCCAGATCATAAAGGTGCTCATCAAACGAAAACATGGATTCTATTTTCAGGGCAATTGAGAGATACTGTAGGATTTAGCTGTTTCCATAGGCCTGGGAGAGCAGTTCCAATGTCAAAGGATCAGAGTAGATATGCATATAGTGAAAGAGTCCTACAAGGTCACTATGCTTTGTTAGTTGGCTCCTATATCATGGAAATACTTCCAAGTAGCAACCGTTTTTCAATTAAAGAGTGAATTACAGAAAATTCCATTAGGGCTTTAAAACTTTCTTGCCTCTAATGACACTAGAATGTGCAGACTTTTTGAACTTGAACCAACTTCAGTTGAATTTGTTAATGATACTTTCTTACATTTGTTTTAGAAACGAAATTGAAATCCAAATCATTTTGGCACTTTAGCCAGCAGACTCACAGGGTAATAGGCTTTAGGGTTTCCATTTGAATCCCATGAAGGATTTCTGGGTAATTTTGAAAGATAGTAATAAGCTGTATAGACCGAGAACAGTCCTTAAAAATGAATACTTAGTATTTCCAGCGAGAGAGCATGATTTCATGTAAAGCAAACTGCCCAGTTACAGAGGGTAACTGGTTAGGAGTCAACATGTTTGGTCTCATTGGAAACAATCAACTGGCACTTTCATTTCTTCCCGGTTTTGCCTTTTTTCTTGAGAAGGTTGATTGAAAGTAGGAAAATTACCAAGGTAAGGAAAGGCTTTATTTTATTTTTTAAGATCTTTTTTGTTTTCTTTCTGAAGGTGAAACATTCAGTTTTAATAAACATTAACAAGAGGTGTTTATCTCCAGGCAAAGGTGATCTTTTAAGAACTTTAGGGCAGCAAGAATAGATTACAAGGGTGGGGGAGGAGGAATGGAAGTGAATTGACTAGGATAGTGTGAAAATTTTACATGGTGATTACCTTTTTTTTTCCCCAGAATAGATTTACCAACAATGTACATCAATATAAGCAGGGTTAGAAGTCAAATAAATAAAGGTTTTGTCAAGTCATTAATCCTTAAAATAAAATTCATACTGTGTTACTCAATATATGTTTACCTACCAATAGTATACTTCATTGTTTGCTTCAGCAATTTGGCTGGATGATTTTTTTTCCTTCAATAATGAAAACCACCCTCCATCAGTTTCTAAGGGAATTTTTTTTCAAAAATACAAAAATGCTGGCATTCACTTTCCCATGCGTACAGCAAATTGGTGCAGTATCTATTCCAAAGGAAAAGCTTCCTTTCTCTCTTTCTCCCTGTGTAAAAAAAGAAATGAATGCTGCAGTTGTTGGACAAGGGATAACAGTTGATTTGGAGTGAACCAGCCAAAAATGTCCCAAACAAATTAATAGCATAGAAACATCTGCTGCTGTTTTATTAGAGTTTCACATAAAAACCTAGTTTGCAAGCTGGCGCTTGGAATGCTTTTCTTTACACTGAACTCTTAACGTAGCTGCGAAAGGCAATCAAGACCATATGTCTTACATTTTTGCGTCCAAATTTTCCTGCATCTCACTCCAACCTGGGACAGTTGCTTGTAACATGAACAACATGAACACTGTATTATGAAACCCATTTTAAAAATCAGGATTTTTTTTTTAACTATAAGTTCTGGGATACATGTGCAGAACGTGCAGGTTTGTTACATAGGTATACACGTGCCATGGTGGTTTGCTGCACCCATCAACCCGTCATCTACATTGGGTATTTCTCCTAATGCTCTCCCTTCCCTGGGCCCCCACCCTCGAGAGGCTCCACTGTATGATGTTCCCCTCCCTGTGTGCATGTGTTCTCATTGTTCAACTCCCACTTATGAGTGAGAACATGCGGTGTTTGGTTTTCTGTTTCTGTGTTAGTTTGCTGAGAATGATGGTTTCCAGCTTCATCCATGTCCTTGCAAAGGACATGAACTCATCCTTTTTTATGGCTGCATAGTATTCCATGGTGCATATATGCTGCATTTTCTTTATCCATTCTATCATTGATGGGCATTTGTGTTGGTTCCAAGTCTTTGCTATTGTGAATAGTGCTGCAATAAACATATGTGTGCATGTGTCTTTATAGTAGGATGATTTATAATCCTTTGTGTATATACCCAGTAATAGGATGGCTGGGTCAAATGATATTTCTGGTTCTAGATCCTTGAGGAGTCATCACACTGTCTTCCATAATGGTTGAACTAGTTTACAGTCCCACCAACAGTGTAAAAGTGTTCCTATTTCTCCACATCCTCTCCAGCACCTGTTGTTTCCTGACTTTTTAATGATCACCATTCTAACTGATGTGATGGCATCTCATAGTGGTTTTGATTTGCGTTTCTCTAATGACCAGTGATGATGAGCTTTTTTTCATATGTTTGTTGGTCACATAAATATCTTCTTTTGAGAAGTGTCTGTTCATATCCTTTGTCCACTTTTTGATGTTTTTTTTTTTCTTGTAAATTTGTTTAAGTTCTTTATAGATTCTGGACATTAGCCCTTTGTCAGATGGATAGATTGCAAAAATTTTCTCCCATTCTGTAGGTTGCGTGTTCACTCTGATGATAATTTATTTTGCTGTGCAGAAGCTCTTTAGTTTAATTAAATCCCATTTGTCAATTTTCGCTTTTGTTGCCATTGCTTTTGGTGTTTTAGTCATGAAGTCCTTGCCCATGCCTATGTCCTGAATGGTATTGCCTAGGTTTTCTTCTAGTGTTTCTATGGTTTTAGCTCTTATGTTTAAGTCTTTAATCCATCTTGAGTTAATTTTTGTATAAGGTGTAAGGAAGGGATCCAGTTTCAGTTTTCTGCATATGGCTTGCCGGTTTTCCCAGCACCATTTATTAAATAGGGAATCATTTCCCCATTGCTTGTTTTTGTCAGGTTTGTCAAAGGTTAGATGGTTGTAGATGTGTGGTGTTATTTCTGAGGTCTCTGAGGATTGCTTTTAACAGTATAATTTAAGCCATTGAAGCTATGACATTTGCATCTCTTTGCTTTGGTTATTTCCATTTAATTTGAAAATCTTTGTACTTTATTTTTATCTGTCATTTTTTCAGTGATTTGGGCTTCAACTAAGTATAACATTTAAAATTCACATTTCAGGCAGGGCGTGGTGGCTCACACCTGTAATCCCAGCACTTTGTGAGGCCAAGGCAGGTGGATCACGATGTCAGGAGTTTGAGACCAGCCTGATCAACACAGTGAAACCCCGTCTCTACTAAATATACAAAAATTAGCCAGGCGTGGTGGCTCACACCTGTATTCGCAGCTACTCAGGAGGCTGAGGCAGGAGAATTGCTTGAATCCGGGAGGCAGACGTTGCAGTGAGCTGAGATTGCACCACGGCACTCCGGCCTGGTCGACAGAGTGAGACTCTGTCTCAAAAAAAAATAAATAAATAAAATAAATAATTCTCATTTCAGCATTAATTTTGGATGTATTGAACCCAGTTGTTGGTTAGGAAAAGGAGTTCTGATTTTTGTGGAGATAATAGCCTATGAAATAAGTTATTTTGTATAACAAATTTCCTTATTGTATTTTAACCTAATTTTACTTAACTCTCATAAAAGTCTCATATGAAAAATGGACAAGTTTCAGTTTTTACATCATGAGGGCTTCATTTTTTATTGCTCTTCTATCTGTTATGTGACAGAGAACTCTAATGACAAATCTTGTTAATATGTTTAACAGTTTGAGCAAATGTTTGTTCAACATTAATGCTAATAAGAATGCTACTGCTCATTTTCATTTGGTAGTATTACACACCATCTCAGTTCCCTATGCTTTTCTGCCTCTTCATTCCCTCATTTATCTTCCCTTGAGAGCTTCAGTCTTTATACACACATACACAAACACACACATGCATGTGCTGTGTGTATGCATACAAATGTTTAAATTAAAGTTAAAAGGATGCAACCATATGTTCTCATAAGCTTTTGTTTTTATACAACACTCTTTACTATTGCTTTGGTTCTGACAGAAATGTAAGAAAGTTGCCTAGTAACTTCACCTTTTTTGTAGTTTTAGTGTTTATATTACTTGTAATACTGTTCCTTTTATTCCCATTTAGCCACTCTGAAATCAAGGTAAGTTTTGCAGTTAATGGCATTTTGGACTCAGTGAATCACAGCAACATTTTTCACTGAGAGAAGAAAAGAATGACAGACTCCTTTTACCTATGGATTTTTTTTTTCTCTGAAATCCAGTTTCCTATGTTATTCCTCATCATCTATAACTTTTTAGTTTTTTTGAGAAATACATTAAGTTACAAAAAGGATCAAATGTCCAAAGATAGGGAAAATGTTTCTTGGCTTCTCTGTGACGTTGTTTAAACTTTAAAATCTTTGTTAAAGAGAGAAATAGTAACACAAATGAATGAATACAATTTCCTTTTGTTCTTTTGCATTACAGAATTCTTGATCCTACTACTCCTTGTACATTCCTCCTTTATAGATTGCTCTGATAGCAACTCGGAAAAGAAATGCAATGTCCTTGATTGAAAAATGATTTTTAGGCCGGGCACGGTAGCTCACTCCTGTAATACCATCACCTTGGGAGGCCGAGGTGGGTGGATCACTTGTGGTCAGGGGTTTGAGACCAGCCTGGCCAAAATGGTGAAACCCCAACTCTACTAAAAATACAAAAATTAGCCGGGTGTGGTGGTGTACACCTGTAATCCTAGCCACTTGGGAGGCTGAGGCACAAAAATTGCTTGAACCTGGGAGGCGGAGGTTGCAGTGAGCTGAGATCATGCCACTGCATTCTAGCCTGGGCAGCAGAGTGAGACTCTGTCTCAAAAAAAAAAAAAAAAAAAAAGATATTTAAAAAAGCAAGGTCTTTATATATAGACTAAGACATAGTAGAATATTACATTGTCCTACTTTAGAAGATCTAAATCATTAAATGATTTTCCATATTTATGCAAACATGGTTTGTAACTTAACCCACTTAACTTACCTGCTTAAAACAAAACATAATAGAATACTTCAGTGTCTTCTCAATTCCTAAAATATAGAGTAAAACTTCTTATCATAAGTCTTACTTCATCTGGCCCTATGCATATCTACAGTCTCTTCTCTTGAAACCTGCTGCCCACGTCCACACTCATTACTTTTCCAAACATACTACTAAGTAGGCTCTGTCTTCTTTTTCACAAGTGCTGCTTTCCCATCACAAAACACTTTTAGCACTTTTTATCCCAACTCTTTCCCCTCACCCTCAGTTCTCCATTTAGATACCGCTTCCTCCCAAGAACCTTCACTGACACTGGTGCCTCAAACCTGAATCAGGTGCTGCGTTGGTTAGCATTAGGGTCAGCTACAAATAATTTCAAAATTAGAGAGAGCAGACCAGGCAAGGTGGTGCATGCCTATAATCCCAGCACTGTGGGAGGCCCAAGTGGGAGAATCACTGGAGGCCAGGAATTCAAGACTAGCCTGGTTAACATAGTGAGACCCTGTCTCTTAAAAAAAAATTTAAAATTAAAACTAAAAATTAGCTGGATGTGGTAGTGCACACCTGCAATCCTAGCTACTTGGGAGGCCTAGGTGAGAGGATCGCTTGAGTCCAGGAGTTCAAGTTTACAGTGAGGTATGATTGTGCCACTGTACTCCAGCATGGGTGACAGAGCCAAGACTCTGTCTCAAAAAAAAGCAAAATTAGAGATACCAAGTTAAAAGTTTTTTTAAGTCTATTGAGAATTTTTATAAGTGTAGTATTACCAATCTGTATAATAATTTTATAATTTTAGCACAAATGTATCACTGGCTAAAATAAAGTATGCTTACACTATACTAGGTATTATGAACTTTATTCTTTAGTTTGTAGTATTATATACTAACTAATAGATCTAAATATGCTATATCTAGAGTATATTTTAACATACAGAGAGCCTAAACTTCAGCTGAAAAATAGTGTGAGTTTAAAATAATATGATAATATTGAAAGATATCATGGAAGTTTCTTCATTATCAACTGATATATTTTTCCCCAATAGACTTAATCACTAACTCCTAAAATAAAGATGCTATAATGAATGTTATTCAAATTATTTTATTTTCAAACTCTAAACCCTATTTATATTTGGATACTATTGTGAGTATAAATAACTAGAGTTAGAACAAAAGATACATTTGTTTAGTAAAAGTACATCACAAAGTAGTTGTAAATATGGTTTACTGACATTTATGTGTAAGTAATTAAATGTAAGCTTTAAGGAGAGATTTATAATTCTACATTTTTTAGTGACTTTCTCATGTGGTTTGTATCATTAAGAAACAAAAGAAGGAGGGAGACTAAATTAGTCACAAGAAACCTCAGGGAAATATATTTCACAATATTTTAAAGTGTATATACTTGGAAAGAAAAAAGTTCATAAATTCTAAATATCTCTTAATTTCGTAGAAACTTTCCCACAGAAAACCCTCATAGTGCGCTAGTGAGAATGTATTAATTGGGCAGACAGACATTCAAGTGATAGAGAAAGGATAGGACCAACACCGATTCTTTCCAAGCATTTGAAGATCAAATGAATCATAATGAATCCTGTAAAAGTTCCAAGAGTCAATGGTTACTTGGAAAGGGGCATTTAATAAACAGGCACAAACAGGAAGCCGTAGAAAGGAACAAGCAGAAGGAACTCTTGTGACCAAGGGAGATTCTTTCAACTGAAACTTCCAGGAGCTTATACAAGCCCAAGAAGTGCTGAGCTTAAAAGGGAAATGCCTGAAGCAGATGAACTCAACCAGTAGACATGGGAACTCTTAATAGATGGACAGCAGTTGTGCCGCAAGCCAGTGGAACTTGTCCAGAGGAAAAGTTGTTTGCCAAGCCTTAAGTGGATTTTTTTTTCTTTCCTTTTGCTATTTCTTTTTTTTTTTTTTTTTGCCTTTGCTCCAGTGAGTTGACTCAAGGAACAGATACCCAATTTCCCACCCAGTTGCCAAATTCCTGACCATTCATTAATGAAAATAAGAAGTCTGCCCAATAACTTTATTTTTTCCCCTCTACAATGTTTTTTCAGAGTAAAAAGAAGTGGAGGATGATGGATGATTGAGAGGTGCAGTGAGTTTAATAAAAGACTCTTTTACCAAAAAGGGGAATAAAAGGAAGCCACTTTGAAATAATAGTATTTGAAACATTCCCACTGGCCAAAAGCAACTGTTGTGGTTTTCCCTAATTATGTTGTATACACAGAGGATGTTTTAGTGGAACAAAGAAGAAACCTAAGCTAAAATACTTGAGAAATGAGGGTAGCTTAACTCCATTTTAATATAGAAAGAAAATCTCTTATATCTATCTGGAGAAAAAAAATCAGAGCATTTCATAATATTCCATTGCTATTAGTTCTTAAATTTGCAACAGAGTTAATAGTAAAAGTCATCAAAGATAAACAGACAAAAGTCTCCAAATAGTATTTCAACATCTTTACCAAATCTAAATGCAATTATTTGTGTGGAAAGATATATTAATGCTATTATTTTTTAAAGAGAATTTCATAGTTCATAGTGCTGATGAGTGGAGATTTGTTAGCTTCAATTAAATCTGAAAAATACAAACTCTGTAGGAAAATGATTTGTTGTGCTCTTAAAGACACCACACTTTATGGCACAAGAGACACATGGTCTAGGTGCGTATGATTTTTATACAGAGGAGAAATCTTTTAAGTATACCTTACAATACACAGTGTCACTTTGTACAATTTCAAATCTTTTATAATATACACATACTTAAGAATTAATTATTCTCAGGATATGGTGCCAATAGTTTTCTTGTTTAAACAGACCCAATAACCTCCTCCTTCCTTATCCCCTTTGCTTTTTTTTCAAAAGAAGCTATACTTTGTTTTGCTGGTTTTGTAAGCAATGGTTAAGCCCATTGGCTGACTTATTCCTGTATTGTCATTCTTTATCCTGTCAATTGCCCTCCTTTCTTAGCTTACAGGAGAAAAGCGAAGAACAAGTTATCATGAATTTGTTGTTTCATGGAACTATCTCAGAAAGAAGACCAGATACAATGGTCTTTAAAAATGTTGTGTAGAAGATTAAAAGACGACTTACTCACAGGAACTAGTAGAAAGCGACTAAACTAGGTCACTTCATTTTCTGTCGAATCTAACATCTCATAGTAAGAGTTATTCATGCCTCGAATTTTTTAAAAAATCTATCATATTTTCATGATATTGTTTTCTATTATAACTTTTTTCCCCATTGATGAGCAAGGTCAATATCACTTTTCCCCTCAGGTATGGGGTATGTGGTACAGAATGTCATGATGTTAGGAGGAAAACGAAGAAAGTTTTAAAATGTATATGCACATAGGGTTTTCTAGACGTTGCATTGAACCCTTGTCATAATTCATTTAGTCTTCACAGCAACGCTATGAGGAAGAGAAAGAGAGACATTGTTTCCTGTTTGCAGGTGAAGAAGCTTAAGATCAGGCAGGTTGATTAGTTTGCCAAAAATACACAGCTAGTAAGTGAAGTGGGAATTTCAACCCAAGTGAGTCTGATGCACAAGCCCACGTTTTATCTACAGTGGCAAATTTTCTCCCATTGGAGTTAGGTGATTGCACAGATCGGAGAGTACTCGTTTCTTTTCAATAAAGTTACAATATAAATACTTCCTAATATGGAGTAAAACTAGCCTTTATCGAAGGCAGTATCGTTCAGAATACTTACTAGCTATGTCTCTTTGGTCAAGTCATCATGAAAAATGTGTATACCTTTTCTGTAGTTCAGTTTTTATATTTACAAAGTAAGAACATATATATGATCTCTCTACTTATGGAGACATTATAACTTAAAAGGGATGATTTTGAAACAACTTTGTAAATTCTTTAAAATATAAAGTCTTATTGTGGATAATGTTATTGATGACTGATGATGATGATGATGATGATGATGATGCTAGACTGCAGGTTCCTTCTATAGCATTCTCTCCAGAAAAGTCTTATGTGGGATTGAAATCACATACTTATGGAAGAAAAATTAACTAAGTAGTCTCAGCAAAGAGAATTCAGGTATATCTCAGAATTATCATGTGTTTTTGTTTTGCTTTGTTTTTGTACTAGTTTAATGGCCCTGACCAACCTTTTAGATGTATCTTGGTTACATATTTGGAGTATTCTTACTTCAACTTGGTACAGAGATACTTCAGTTTTGCATTGTCTTCTAATGATTAAGAATGAAACATGCTCCTTCATGTGCTAAAGATTTTCATGTCTAGTTTGTGTTTATTTTAAAATGTGAATAGTTAAATCTGGAAAGCCCCTTTGTGTTTATGTTCTTGCAACTAGTTTCCCAAGTATCAATGTCTTGTATCACTGTGGGAATGTTCTTCAGAAAGAGATTGTAAAATTAGTCTGATATAGAAAGCATGCTTTTCAGAAAATTAGCTAGAGGAGTTATCTAATGAAGAAAGTCTTTTAAATTCAGCTGACACCCTTCAATGTCTGTGTAACTTTTCTGCTTCTCATGCAAAATCTCTTCTTAGTATAACTTCCTAGCCTATTGAATCATCTGATGTTAATTGCATAGTAATGGAAATAAAGACCAGAAAAGCTGCTTTCTCTTTGGAAGGACTTAACATTCATAAGACCTCTTTAAGGGAAAAGATCAGTTTGGGAAAAATCTCTTTTAAATGTATTTTAATATAATCACACTAAAAAGTGAATACACTGATTACTACAGGGACAACAATCCCTACAAAATTGTCACAAATCCACAGGAAGTGTTTCCTGTTATTGTTTTTGTCATGCGTTATATATCACATTTGTAAATGTCCCGCAAAATGTTTTCAGAATATCCCTGTTCGTAAATTATTTAGAGGCGTTCCATGTTCAAATGACTTTTATTCCTATTTGTTATAATCGTATGAAAATATAAATTAGTTAAAAATACTTATTTGTTAAACAAATAACTTATTGAAAGTACCCCATGTTATATTTACAACTCTGAATGAGTTTTATATTTGCTACCCAATTATCTACAATTAGCTACTTGTTTTGCATTTATATTTTCTATAACCCATTTACAGCAATTATATTTTTTCTATTTAAAAATTTGTAGCCCAAATATGACATTTTCATTTTATGTATGTGCATTTTTTAGTGGCAGAAGTAGGATAGAATTGTAAGGAGAATTAATAGAGAAGATAATATTGGAATTTTAGGTTTTGATATTAATATTTTTATATAAGCTTTTGTATACTGAAGCATTAAATGTCTAGAAATTATGTCTAATAAGACATAATACGTTCTGGATTAAAAAGATGAACAAAGTATCCTATATTTTTAATCTTTCAAAATTATTTCATAATCGAATATGCCTTGAACAGAGTTTTAGCAAAAAGAACAGAAATGTTAAGGACTAATTCATCTGATCCAGAATCCTTTCTATGGCAATACATCAATGACCTTTTATGACAAATAGATTGGAAAATTCTTAACTTTCTTTAATAATATGTTCTGGATCTATATTTTATGAGTACTAAGCCTGAGGTGGATTGTCTATTATTAGCCATACCCTGTCTCACAATAATGAGTGCTCTAACTTTGTGTTCAAGTGAATAAAATCATGTACTCTATGTTTGCCTACCTGAAGTGGTGTGGAATTCAGCCTGTGAAAGAGCATAGATTATTAAGATTATCCGTATTTATCCTATTGATGAACTATTTTGTATTTCCTTGATTACAGCCCCTCAACTTTTATCTGAATTGAAATCATTTTTTAAAAATTTCATTTAGGCCAGGTGTGGTGGCTCACGCCTGTAATCCCAGCACTTTGGAAGGCAGAGGCAGGCGGATTACAAGGTCAGGAGTTCAAGATCAGCCTGGCTAACATAGTGAAACCTCGTCTCTATTAAAAATACAAAAAGCAAAAAAATTAGCTGGGCATGGTGGTGGGCACCTGTAGTCCCAGCTAGTTGGGAGGCTGAGGCAGGAGAATCGCTTGAACCCAGGTGGCGGAGGTTGCAGTGAGCCGAGATTGCGCCACTGCATTCCAGCCTGGGCGACACAGCGAGACTGTCTTATAAAGAAAACAAACGAAACAAACAAAGAAAAAACAACTTCATTTGGCCATCTTCACAACTGAGGATAGAACTATTTTTAGTATTACAGGTGAGGGTAAGTCATCCTATTCTGACAGTGAGGGCTGGTAGATTTGGGGAGTCCCTTTTCATTGCAGCTTAACTTTCCTGAGCATACACATTAAAGTTGTTCATTACTCATCTTCTATTTCAGAATTAGGCAAATTCTTTTAAGAATTTAATAAGGGATCGGAAATTTATCACTATTTTCTTGATTACCAGTGATCAGATCTTGGTAAATACTTTAGTTATCTTGTTACTTTTTGTTTCTGGGCTGCTTTCTAAATCTACTTTTGTCTCCCAAATATGCAGAATTTTAAAATATATTTTAATAGAAAAAGAAACAAAATATACCCCACCTTGAAGATAAATGAGAACCATCAATGACAGTCATTAGAATGCCATGATAAAATCCTTTAGGAACATGAGCAGCACATTTTTACTGTGAGCAAAACATCTGTCCAGAATGTCTACTTTAAAACCAATTACACGATGTGTCATGAGGCCCTGTAAGAAGGTACTGGACTGAATTGCTGCCCCGAGCTTTCAGACTAGGGGACCGTGACTTGGCAGGAGAATTGCTGGAATCCTAGACAAGCTCAACAGGGCATAATAAGATGATAAGGGTGAATCCTTGAGCAGAAAATAAAACTGAGTCTCGATAAGTGACTCAGAGTAGTTTCCTGAGGCAGGTGATTCATGGCATTAGGAGAGTCCCACTGGGGAGCCAGGGAGGTAGAAGTAGCACAAGACAATCTTGAGTGAAGGAAATGATAATCCAATCATAGATGCAGTAGGTGGAGGAAATCCAGTAGATTAGAAAAAGGAAGACCAGGACTCAGATACAGGCAGAAAAAAACAAGCAAAGTATTCAAAAATGGTAGAGTAGGGCTGGGCGCGGGGGCTCACACCTGTAATCCCAGCACTTTGGGAGGCCGAGGCAGGTGGATCACGAGGTCAGGAGATCGAGACCATCCTGGCTAACACAGTGAAACCCCGTCTCTACTAAACATACAAAAAATTAGCCGGGCGTGGTGGCGGCGCCTGTAGTCCCAGCTACTCGGGAGGCTGAGGCAGGAGAATGGCGGGAACCCGGGAGGCGGAACTTGCAATGAGCCGAGATCACGCCACTGCCCTCCAGCCTGGGCGACAGAGCGAGACTCCGTATCAGAAAAAAAAAACAAAAAACAAAACAAAACAAAAACAAAACAAAAAACGGTAGAGTAGGTGAATTCACTTTCTAAAACTAGAGTAGGACATAAGCTTGAATATAAAAGCAGGCCAAAACTCAGTTATGGTACTGAATGTCGAAAGTCAAAATGGAATACACAGTAAAATTGATTGGTTTTATCCACCAAAGAATGGATTCCATACATGCTTTATGTTTCTCCCACCTACAAAAGTGGTTTAAGAAAAGCTGTGAGAATGTGTAGCAATCACAGAAAAGAATTCCAGGACCATCATTGGACCCCACTATATGATAATAATCTCTCATATTATCACTTTCAATTCCAGTATAAAATCATCCAAGCTGATTTTTCTCATGGCCCCAAATATAACATGTTTCTTTCCACCATTTAGCTTTCTGGAAAGCTAAATGTCTCTTCCCGGCTTATTGATGGTCTATGCTTCATCTTAGTCGCCATTCACATCTTACCTCCAAATAACTACTAAATAAATTCCCATGAATAGCTTCACCTGTACGACGTCAGATAGGAAAGTATGCAAGTACACTAAACTACTCTTCATGGAAGTTTCCTTGAACTGAAAATTTCCAAATTGTTGTACCTTTGGATCACTTGATGTTTTGACATGTCTGTGTTCCTATATGTTTGCCTAGTCAGAGATCTAAAAATATATGATGAAATCTCTTTTGATCTCTTTTGTTGAACATCTGAAAAAGTTTACTTAGCATGTGGTAACAATTTTAATTTGGGTGCATGCTGATAATAAAAAGATGTGTGTGCGTGCATGCATCCACAAGTTAAAAATGAGTTCACATATATTTGTTCTTCACATTCAGCTTGCCTGACGTTGTTTTTATAAACAGAACTATTCAGCTTGTGGCTTTGGTAAGTAAATGCAGAGTAAATAAAGTGTGAATCACTCAAAAATTTTAATAGCATCAAATTTTATCCATACTACTTAGTAATTTTAGGTATTTGGTGCATCTGCTCTACCATGCTTATTTGACACTTCAGTGAAAATATTATATGCAGGACTTATTAATTAGCCATTCAGAAAAGTAGCTTTTTGTTACAATACTATGTTTTCCTCACGAAAAGCCATTTTTTTTAAGCGTAACAGTTACTGAAATGATAATACACTATATTCTGTACTTGAAAAGTCCCCATCACATCTTACCTCCAAATAACTACTAAATAAATTCCCATGAATAGTTTCACCTGTACGCATATGAACTTTAGTGTGTTTTCTAAATAAAATATCTTCTTTATACTAAATTTTGTATGCAAAATGTGAGGAAAATAGCATGCATTTCTCAACAGTTGTGGTGGATTTAGATTACTTCATACCTTTATGGAGGGAAAAAGTAAAATATCTAATACCTGATAGCATATTACATTGCTGTTCCCTGTTTCCTCATATCATAAAGAACAGTCATTATATATGCAAACAGGGGTCACCTTTTGTTTTGTTGTGTAATATCATCCCAGATATTCCATGATTTGAAAATAAATATCTGATTTTCAGGGTTATTTTATTACCATATTTCTAAGCTATGGTTATAATTTGTCGTAATAGTGGTCTTTAGAAAAAACTGAAAACTCTTCCGTTTTGGTGTAGAATCAAACACTTCATTATACCAAAAATTACTTAATTACCGTTGTCATCAGTACCACACCCATCCCTGACACATACAAGAAAAAAACCCTCTGCTTATTGATAAGTGGCTAAAGAATGTTCTCTCATTATTTTTGATTAATTACATATCCTCTTGGGACATACTCGGTCTTGCATTCGGGTAATCATGTCTCAGAAGCAGGCTGGAAGATGGCTAGCTAAGGTACAGCTATAAAGCGTGCTGCTCCTCCATTACACCTGTGATGGGTACCTGAACCTTAAGTGCAATTGACAGTAGAGCCTTCCCATTTCATACATACATTCATAACAATACTGTGTTTTAACATAAAGGTAAAGGAGGATTAATTCAAAATAACTGAGCCAATACCAAGTAATATAAACAAGTGCAATCTGATTGATAGTTGTTCTGCACTTTACAGTGTGACTGGCATTAGACTAGGAGTTAGGAATATGCCAATGAACAATGACAATGTCCCTAACTTATGAAAACTTTTCGTGTCATGGTACACTCATTCAAACATGCAGGTACAATGACTAGATATAGTTTAGGAAGGGAAATATAGGTTGTTACCAGAGCACAACAGAAGGGGCAGCTGTCTGAAAGTTTTAGGAAGTTAGAAAATCTTCAAGAGGAAGAGATATAGAAGCTGTAGCCAAAGACTAAGTAGGAGCTAGCTAAGCAAAAGAAATACATGAGGTGAAAAGTAGGCCAGATGTTGGAGAGATTCGAGTACAAGAGATAGAAAGATGAGAGATGAGGTTGGAAGACAAAGGGTCAAATTACAAATCATAACTATGCTAAAGATAACTTTTTTCTGAAGGAAATGAAAAGCCATTTGGATTTTGACCAAGGTAGTGACAGTTTTCAAAGATTCATTAAACAGAACACTCATGTTGCAGAGAGAAGGAGAAATTAAAGAGGTGAAAGTTTAGAGACACAGGGAGTTAGTTGCTATAACCCAGTCAGGAGAAAGGAAGGAAGAGCTTTAGCAAAGAGAACAAATTGAGAACTAGATTAAAATTAAGATTGTCAGGACTTGATGGTAGATTGAAGAGACTTGAAAGTAAATTGGTAGAGAACAGGATGTGGCACCACAGAATTAGGGGAAGTTAGGGGAAGCAGAAGTAGAGGAGGGTGAAAATGATTAGTTAAGTTCAGTTTGGGGTATAATGAGTTTAAGATACTTGTGGAACATTGAAATGAGGATTTCCAGCTTGCTCTTACATCAAATGGCTTGGAAATATCTAAGTTCTATGTTTGGTTGTCGTATGTTGCACTGTAGACCCAAGCAAAGAATGTGTGTGCATGTGGATATGAACCAACAGTACTGCATGTGGTTCTGGTATTGAATTTCAGGCTTTCATTAGTTTTTTTTATTTATTTATTTTTTAGCCAGAGGTGTCTAAAGGAAATGTCTCTTTAACTGTAGTCTGGTATTTCTTATTATTTGTTATGCTCTTCTCTAATGATTAGAGAAATAATAATAATGGCCAACACATATTGACTATCTGCTGGAAGGCAAGCCTTATCTCACTGTACCTAAGTTACTTTATTTAATCGTTATGACTACCATGTGAGGTAGCGACTATTATTGTTATTATCCGCATTTCATACCGATGATAAGATGGAGGGAGGTAGTGTAACCTGCTCCAGATCACGTTGCTAAAAAGTGGCAGGACTGGGATTCAAACCTAGACAGTCTGTTGTGTCAAAGTCTATCCCAAGAATGTGAAATTCAGTTAAACTTGGCTCCATTAAAGCATTAAAGGAGGTTGCTGTCAGGAATGCCTTTTCCTTCCTTTGCAGTAGGGTCAAAGGTCTTCTCTGGGACCATGTATCTCCTTCGCAGTTCCTTAGGGTATTTCCTGGTGCCTGTCCCACTATTCCCTTTGGCGATGAAGTGGATCTTCCCTATGAGCTGACTTGAAAATCCTCTCCCATTTGCAAAAACACAGACTCAAAGAAATGTTCTGTGTAGCACTTTTAAACATGCCTCCGTAGCTATAAATGGACTTTTCTTCTTTTTTGGTTCAGGATTGTACTTCTGTGTTATCACTCCCTTTTATATGTCTTAAAACAAGTTATCAATCGTCTTCATGTTTATAGTTGTGCCTCCCACAAAAACGTGTTGCATTACCTGAAGGAAGCGACCTTGGCATTTTCTTCTGTCTTCCCATAGTATGCTGTTCTTTGAGATCTCAGTAAAGATGACACCTGCTTCCCTTTCTTAGCGTTGTTCCTGTATGCAAAGCTGTCCCTTAAGGGTATGAAGTTTTAAAAAGTTTTTTATCAAGAGATATAAACCAGGGTGTTAACACATTTTCTGTTATGGGAGGGGGAGGCTGTAATTTTGATTCTTGAGATTGTATTAAGAAAGATTCCATTATCTCCTTTGAGAAATAGCTTCATATTTACTAATGGAGATAATTAAATGGATGCCTGGGGTATGAGTTGCTGCTCTGACTTTTATTATGTTTCATTGTTTTCTTGTATAATTGATCAACTTTGTAGTTGGAGAATAAGGTTAGATCAGTACAGTATTATCTAGGGTAGGTATTGGAAGGAAATGTTATCTTTTTGTAGGCCAAATATTTTTTTTTTCTGCAAGGAAAATATCAGTGATATATCAGTAACTTGAACACATGACATAATTTCAGTTAAATCATTTTCAGTATGAATTACTTTCTGTTAAATGTAATTACAAGTACTAGGCTGCTTATAAGATACATTTCTGAAATTATTTGAAATGAATCATTTGGAGTTACTCTTTTTTAAAACTCCTAGAATGCAATTACTGGTAAAGACTGTCATTGTGGCTGGGCGCAGTGGTTCACACGTGTAATCCCAGCATTTTGGGAGGCTGAGGCAGGCAGATTGCTTGAGCCCAGGAGCTTGAGACCAGCCTGGGCAATATGGCAAAACTCTGTCTTTATTAAAATACAAAAATTAGCCAGGCATGATGGTACATGCCTGTAGTCCTAGCTACTCGGTAGTACACAGTTGAGGTGGGAGAATCCAGGAAGTTGAGGCTGCAGGGCTGCAGTGAGCTGAGATCACACCAATACACTCCAGTCTGGGTGACAAAGTGAGGCCCTCCCTCAAAATAAATAAATAAATAAAGACTGTCATAGCCACAGAACAGCTGATGTGCTCTATTCAACAATCTCCATCCTGGTTGTTAGTATGCCTTGTAACTTGCCTTTGAAAGTCACTTAGGCTTCTCTTTTCTTGCTTGTAAAATAAGGGCCCCCTTCGAACTCCAAGGTCCCATACACCACTATTAGAAATTGAAGTTTTAAAAATTTAAAATAAGACAACAGTGGTTATAGTAAACATTTATATAGTGTTACTATGCATTGAGCTCTGTTCTATTTTACATATTTTAATTTTATGTGATTTTCATAGTAATCCAATGAAGTAAGCATTATGATTATTGTGTCCATTGTATTGATAGGGATATTGAGATAAAGAGAGGCTAAGCGACCTGCCCAGGGTAACACAGCTAGCACAGATAAGAGCCAGGATCCAGCCCAGACAGTAGGATTTCAAAATCCATGCTCTTAGCCAATGCACCATATAGCCTCCCATTGTATTTTTATTTGCTGTATTTTTGTGAATTTAGGATTAAAAATAAAGTGTAGGTCTTTGATGATATGAAATGATTTGACCAAATCTTAACTTTTTAAAAGTCACAAAGTTAATTAATATGATTCTCACTTTTTTAGATGAGGATCTAGTTAAAAATAATTCTACAGTCAATTTACTTTAAATTTAAATATTTTAAAATAATTCAGTGTTTGAAGAAAAATATGTTTCAATGATTTGGTCTTTTTGGTCATAGAAAATTGCCTATGTTTACGAAAAATAATATTTTATATCTGAATATCAGTTGATACATTCATATGGCCAAAACTATATCAAAATTAAAAAAAAAACACTAAATATCTTATTATTTTCAGTTTCTGCTTCTCCTCTACCTCCCAATCTAAACTTCAGTATATCTTTAGCATTCGTGTGTTAGACTCTATTTGATGTCCGTATCCTAGGGTTCAGTCATTAACACAATTGCTATTGATGGCTTATTTGTCACTCGGGGCAGAGAGAAGAACCTTGATCTGCCATATTTTAACAGGAAAGCAACATTGTTGGATCATGTACCTGCAATTAGACCCACATTTAGCACATTTATTTTCTCCTACTTGTCATCACTTTAGGTAGCATTTTATGATTATTCTTGTAAGGCTAAGTATAATCAGAAGGTTCCAATTAAAAGTGTTTATCAGAATTACTCAGAGAATAATTTTAAAATGAAGTAACCCAAATTCTAAGGCCAAATTAGTGAATTTGACAGGTGTATCAGTATCTTTTATTTTAACTCTACAGGAGATTCTGCTATGCATTCTTTGTTAAAAACAAGGAATTAAAATGAAGTTTTTGAGATTTAATGAACTCATATTTGTATTACAACTCCACGAATTATTAGTTCTAATTGATGTTAACTTAGCAAATTTAAGACTCTGTTCCTTTCCTTTCGCTTTCCCTTTCTCTCTCTCTTTCTTTCTTTTGTTTTGTTTTGTTTTGTTGTTGTTGTTGTTGTCTCACTCTGTCACCCAGGCTAGAGTACAGTGGGATGATCACTGCTCACTGCTACCTCCCTCTCTCAGCTCAAGTGACCCTCCTGTCTCAGCCTCCCAAGTAGCTGGGACTACTTGGGACTACTGGGACTACAGGCACTTGCCACAATGCCCGAATTTATTTTATTTTATTCTTAGTAGAGAGGAGGTCTCACTCTGTTGCCCAGGCTGGTCTCAAACTCCTGAGCACAAGTGATCCTCCCACCTTTGCCTTCCAAAGTGCTATGATTACAGGCATGAGCCACTGTGTCTAGGTAAAGACTGTTTCTAATATAGAAGGTTGATTTATTATGTATTTTCTAATGTGATTATAAGGATTAAATATGAAAATATACAAGGGCATATTATAAATGCTCAATAGATAGTAGTCATTATAACTATTAATTTAAATTTGTTTTAATTGATATAAAATGTTGAGAGAAGGAAAGTGAGGCCACTGTGGGATTTGTCCTGGGTGGAGTACAAGATTTTCATCAATGTTGTGGCGATGGCCAAGACAGATATAATCTTTTTTATTGAAACACAGGCTGCTCATTCCTGTACCCCTTGATAGCTTGCTACTTGCTATTGTCCACCCAATTCTTGCAGCACTTGAATGCACTCAACCCCTGACTGCATAATTACTGTGAAATTGCTTGTTACCCAATTCTGCTACTTCAGCAGCTCACTATCTAATAATGGCACATTAGTAGGTAAAGTAATAAATCATATTTTAAAACTCATAACAGTTGCAAGAATGACAGGATGATGAAAACAAAGAAGCACATTCCAGATCAAAATTAAAGTCTACAAAGCTATTGTGCTGTCTGGTCTTGTTTATAGAAATGACACCTACTATCACCACATTCAATTATGAGACAAATTCTATCAGCATCTTTTAGTACCACGCTTCACACCAGATGGTAGGGCATAGTTCCCCACAATGAGGTCCCAGGACTCACGCCGTCCTGAGAAGTTGAAACCATCCTACATGAAAGTCAACTCCCCAGGGTTGGAAAGGAGTGGAGCACATGGCAGGCAGATGAAACCCTATGAGGGTCCCCTGTAGCACAGCCTGAAGCAATGTAACATCACAGTGGATGGCTGGAAAACACCTGCAGCTGAATGGGTATTCTGGACAGCAATCAGGGATGGCTCAGCTCATTTTGAGCTTAGCTCTTGTCATATCCTGGAGACAAATTGGCAGGAGCAGATGCAACAGCAGCCTCTCACTGGAAAATAGCAGCCACAAGAGATCACTGGATATCGATGATTATCATAATTACACGGAACATTGCTACGTAGCACTTTTATGCATGCATTTCTGATCCTCATCACAGTTGTGCAAGAAAGGTAGGGCTCCTTCCATTAAACCAATTTTTAGGATAAAGAAATGGATGTTAGAGAGGTAAGTGACAAGCTCAATAGCACACAGACAGTAAAGGTTGATGTATCAGCAGACGCAGATACGAATTTTTAGGAGTCTGAAGCTCATAAAAATTTCAGTCTCTTTTTAAAAAATAATGTAATACCAGAATGCATAATCAGAGGGTATCGATGAAGCCTGTCTCAGGGAAGGTTTTTAAAGCTTGAACTTTATTAGATTCAGGATATATCCATTCTCTGCATATTGGTTTTTAAACTTGGTGGCTTTCCCAAGGGCAGAAGTGTCAGTATCAGAGCTTGAATTATGAGAGAGAAGATTTTGTTGTTTTGTTTTATTTGAAGCAAGGGACTTTTTTTGTCATGCCTTACTGCTCTTTTTATTAGACAATTTAGCAAATTGGCATGAATTCCTCTTTTAATCTATAGGAGAGAGGAGGATCTTAGAAACCATGAAAATTATAATACTTCTGATTCTCTCCTGACCCTACAGTGTACCTATGATAACAACACGTAGGAAGCAAGCATGGCAATAGGAAAATGAATATTGCCAAAAATATAGAGAAGTAGACACTTCTGGTTGTCTGTCTGTCTGCCAGGAATTCTCTTTGTTCTCACTGGCAGGGCCTCAGGTTTGATCTGGTGTTTCTATCTCTCCTCCGTAAGATTTAGGGAAGATCAATCCTCTTGCTAGCTCTAGGGTAAATCCCTATTTGTGTTACCCTTTTCCTTAACAATAACTGGTTTCAAAAGTGATGCTTGACCTCTTCCTTGCCAATGAAATATGAGGACAGTTCTGATGGGGGGACTACTTTATAAGGTTAAGGTGGCATTTTCTTTCCCTGCCCCATCCCTTGGAATTAGGTCTACGTATGTGACCTAGAATTACAGCAACTGTCTGTCAACCATAACGGAATCAAATGCAAAATGTGAATACCGGACAGTGGAAATATGAAGGAACTTGGGTCCTAAAGGACATGGCTGACTTAGAGAATGGACAAGTCTTGGAGCTTCCTTACCTTGGGACTTCCTATTTTATGAGATAATACCTTTTTCTTAGTGGGAGTGTTGGCAATCTGGAGCTGAATGTCTTTACTGATACAAATATTAAAAGCAATGAACCAGGGAGATGGGTAATGGTACAAAAAATTGTTAGAAAGCATGAGTAAGACCTAGTATTTGATAGCACCACAGAGTGACTGTATTGAGTAATAATTCAATTGTACATTCAAAAATAACTAAAAGAGTATAATTGCATTGTTTGTAACACAAAGGATAAATGCTTGATGAATATCTCATGTACTCTGATGTAATTATTATACATTGTATGCCTGTATCAAAATATATAATGTACTCCATATATATATATATATATATATATAAAATAATGAATAAGGTATAAGAACAACAAGAAAGTTAGAAAACAAAGCTGTCAGACATCTGAGAGAGACCTGAGAGATTACGTTTTAGGGCTCCAACAGTCCCCAGTATTTGTCAAGGTTCATGGTATGTGGACAATAGAAGACAAAGCTGCAATAGAGGAGATTAAATTTATTATAAAAGATCTTTAAAAAAAGCTGTAAGTTTGCATGCCTCATCTATATAGATGTTGAGTTAGCCCAAGATGTTGGTCCAATTTGGGAGGTCATGGGGAGGATGTTTGAGACTGAATTATCCAAATTCTGATTCAACAAAGGTGGTGGCTGAAAATGATGAAATGGCATAGCCAGTTGTATGTATGAATGGCTTGAGCTCTAAAGAGGGGACAGTTTTTTCTCAAAACTATAGATTAATGAACTGAAAGTCCCTGTGAGATCAAGAAGAAAATGTTAGCACTCCTTCTAGCACTGGAAAACTGAAGCAGTGAGAGTTGCCCCGTGTTCTCTCAAGTTAACCAGATTTTATGTAAGACAAAAGGTTTCAAGAGTGTGAAAGAGATTGAAGGTAAAGAGTAGATCATTCATAATTTCCCCCTAACATGTAGGGAAAACAGAACTTACAGGATTTCTGAGACCATAAAATAACACATCATTTATATTTTAAAGGTATTATTTATTTTTATTATGTGTGAAATATAATTTATGCTATTCAAAATGTCAGTTGCAAATCATTACTGAGAGTAAATCTATTACTTCCTTATTCCAAAGTGCTGAGAGATTATGGAAAAGTCCTCATTCTTAATCATTAAAAAATTGTTCATACTTGAACCCTAATTTCATTTGTAAATTTGAGCCAAAAATTGAAGTCGGGTCCACATTAATGCTTTTGAAATGATAATGCTATTATCAATATCAATATCAATATCTTAGCTTTAATCTTTCTCTTATTTTTCATCATTAAAAGTGATAATCTTACTTTTTTTCATTCTGTTCCCTCGAGGCACAAAACCAGTGATGACTTGTTGAATTTTAGTTATGGGTAGTCTGTTTCTCTAGATTTGCCAAGATCAGTCTACACTTAGGAGAAATAGATTTTAGCGCTGTATTCAGACTTACTAAGAAGGCTTGTTATTTTGCATAACAATACTGATCTTTCATGTCTTAGTGTTTGGCCCAGCCTATGTGAGATTAGTGAAATGAGTCAATTCATAATTCTTTTTCTCTTAGTTCTGGGGGTAATTTTCTACCCTCCTGACTCCAGCTAGTTACGGTATTATCCAATGTGTTCAGTGTGCAATCTAATTATAACTAAGATGTATTTTAAAAATTATGAACTTACAGTACATTAGATATCATTTTTCTAATTTATTGATTAATTTTGATATTTATAAATTTTGAATTTAATTTTAGCTGTGTCAGTTTTGCCAATTTGAATAAAAAGCTCTAATATTTTGTAATTGTAGACCTAAGTGTGCTAGGGACTTCAAATGCTTTTTCAAAAAACAAAACAAATCAAAGCTAAATACCACTAAGATATGGTAAACTATTAGATAATTTGGAATTATTTCAAACTGTATAAGTGATAGGGTTGTTTTCAGAGGAAGTTAATATATAAAAGCCCCTTGGAAAATAAGCAATATAATTGATTTCAAAGTGGAGAGCTAAATTCTTATATCAGAGACTTTATTATTTTATTTGGCAACACTGAATATTCTATCCTAAGAGGAATCTTTTTCAAAAAAAAAAAAAGGCCGGGCGCGGTGGCTCAACGCCTGTAATCCCAGCACTTTGGGAGGCCAAGGCGGGCGGGTCACAAGGTCAGGAGATCGAGACCATCCTGGCTAACATGGTGAAACCCCATCGCTACTAAAAATACAAAAAAAATATTAGCCGGGTTGCGGTGGCAGGTGCCTGTAGTCCCAGCTACTTGGGAGGCTGAGGCAGGAGAATGGCGTGAACCCAGGAGGCGGAGCTTGCAGTGAGCCGAGATTGTGCCACTGCACTCCAGCCTGGGAGACAGCGTGAGACTCCGTCTCAAAAAAAAAAAAAAAAAGGAAAGAAAGAAAGAAGAAGAAGGAGTCTAACTGTGTGTCCAGGCTCAAGTGCAGTGGCGTGATCATAGCTCACTGCAGCTCACCGCTCAAGTGATCCTCCCACTTGTGTAGCTGGGTTTACAGGCGCACACGCTATATCAGATTTTTTTTTTCTTTTTTTTTTTGAGAGGCGGGGTCTTATTTTGTTGCCCAGGCTGGTCTCGAAATCCTGGCTTCTGGCTTCAAGTGATCCCCCTGCCTTGGTCTCTCAAAGTGCTGGATTATAGGCATGAGCCACCACCCCTGACCAGAGTGATCATTTCCATTATAATTTTTAAACTAGCTCTGGTATTATACGTAAATCTAATAGGTAAAACCTGCACATAGGTGATAGCTTCTTTTACGTGAAATTTTTACTTACAAAAATGTGGATCACCAGACCCAAGATAAAACACATTAAAGTTAAAGTACTTATGGTTATGATGTACCCTGGATGAACTCATTCTCTTAAATAAATCCTTGATATCTTGCTTCCAAAAATTAGTATGGGATAATAAAAAAAATCTGATTTGCTTCAAAAACATAAATAGTATTTGGATTTCACTATGTTAAATACTGCCTTTTACGTCCTAAATCACATAACTACTATAACATCATGAATAGTTATATTATTAATACAACAATCTTGAAATACTGGTATATGCCGATATAATTACTAGTTTTATTATAGATTACTGAATTAAACAGTCAAAACAGTATGTTTAATAATTTAGGCCAGTGATTCTCAAAGTATGGTTGTTTGGCTATGCATCTTCGGCATCACCTGGGACCTTATGAGGAATCGAATTCTCAGGTTCTACACTAGCGTAACCGAATCAAAAACTTGGGGCTGGAGCCCAGCAATCTGTGTTCTATCAAAGGCATCTGGGTGATCCTGCTGTGAACTGAAGTTGGAGAACCACTAGTTTAGGAGGTCCAGCCCTGGAGTTGCATGCAACTAAGTTCGAATGCTGGCTTGTTGACTCATTAACTGTCATTTTGAGTGAGCTGCTTACCTTCTCTAAGACATGGATTTCACATTTGTAAAATGGTAAAATGATGTATTAGTCCATTTTCATACTGCTATGAAGAAATACCTGAGACTGGGTAATTTATAAAGAAAAAGAGGCTTAGTGGACTCAACAATTCCACATGGCTAGGGAGGCCTCACAATCATGGTGGAAGGCAAAGGAGGTGCAAAAGCACATCTTCCATGGCAGCAGCAAGAGAACATGTGTAGCGAACTGCCTTTATAAAACCAGCAGATCTCGTGAGACTTATTCACTGTCATTAGTGAATGAGAACAGCATGGGAAAAACCCACCCCCATGATGTAATTACCCCCTACAGGGTCCCTCCCATGACATGTGGAGATTATGGGAGCTACAGTTGGAGATCAGATTGGGGTGCAGACATAGCCAAACCATATCAAATGATAATACCTGAATCATGGGGGAGGGTCATGAGGATTAAATAAAATAATAATATGAAATATGTATAATAGCATCATCCAGACTCCTACTAAGCACTCAATTAATGATGATTTTAAAAGAGTATCAAGAAATATTTCTTGAAATTTACTGAAACTTGTTTTATAAAGCACTTTTCCATAAATGTATTTTCTGATATTTATTGCTCATATTAAACTTGGTTATATAATATAAGTAGCCATGGTAATAAGAAGTCACTTTTTTAAGACACACGCAAATGAAACTCAGGTGACAGAAACTTTTATTAATCTTATTTTCAAAAGGATAAAAGTGTAGCAGAGAAAGTACATAGAAGTCATGGAATAAGTTTCAAACCCAGGAGTCTGGTTAAAAGACTTCTGATCTAATGTATTTCTCTTTACTAATTTTATGTTTTTCAAAATAAAGGTAGTTCATATTAATTTAATTTATAGACTCTTGATGGATTGAGAGTTTTGTAATAACAACTAGCTGTTTTTATTGGTACCTTAGAAATATTGGTTCTGATTTTGATTT
Source organism: Hylobates moloch (assembly GCF_009828535.3). Taxonomy (NCBI): domain Eukaryota; kingdom Metazoa; phylum Chordata; class Mammalia; order Primates; family Hylobatidae; genus Hylobates; species Hylobates moloch. The sequence continues at coordinate 78,581,019 of NW_026652279.1, forward strand.
AGCAAATTCACCTGTTAAAATACAACAGCCTTCTTTGGACTGCTGCTTTTTGTGAACAGTAGTGAACTAAGAAGAAAGCTGAATAAAATATCCATGATTTGAAGAGGGTGTTTAAATACTCATAATAACTTGCAAGACAAAACTAAATGAATGCGAATACACAAAGGATAATTATGCACCATTATATTACTCTACTACAATGAAAACGTACAGTGGACAGATGTGGGAATTACTAGGAAGAAAAAGTTGTATGAATAATTGGAATCATGTGAATCTTGAACCAGAGCGTAGGAGGGAAGGTACTAATAAGTGAGGAAGGATTTTATTTATCTTGAGTTAAGAAGGAATTGAATCATAGCCAGAATTTGTAAGGAGATTTGTCTGCTTGGCAAGTATACAAGACAGGTATGTATGAGGAGTAGTAGGAATAAGAAGACAAAAACAGTAAAAAAGAAAAATCAAATAAGCAGCCTACAGTTTAGTGTTTTGAAAGCAGTGAAGCAGTAAAATAATAAATGATAGCGATTTTGTATGGGTAGGTAGTAAGTTGAGAGCTGGGAGCCTCACAAACAGAGACTGTCCACTTTACAGAGGGTTAAGAGCCCCACTGCACTAAAGTTTTCAAATGAAAGGGAGTAAGTACAGAAACTAATGAAAAAGACTCAGAAGAGTATGCTAATTGTTTTACAGATTAAAAGAATGAGTCATATACCTTAAGAGTGAGTTCACTGCAATGTGTTCATAATGCACCTCTCTTTAACGTAGGATTATAATCTTAGACTTTATATCGTTGCAGTTGATGCAAAAGCACTCCTTTTTCTAGGCAGTCATTTATCTGAGCACAGCTTGGCAAGTGGAGGTCAAGTTACATTTTAGACCCCCTTGCCTTTGTACAATGAATAAGCTGTGCAAATTGACGTGGTACACAATATGCTGGATGTTCTTGTGCAGTGAATAACCTGTGCAGCTGTACTTGGTGGTCTGCTTTAGTAATGCTTTTTGTGTTATAGAATGGGAAGAGAAGTTAGTAATCATCTAGATGAACATGTTCACATTAAAGGTGAGAAAATGAAGCCCAGAGACAAGAGAAAACTTTTCTAAGTTATTGAATTAGTAACCCTGATAGTTGCAAATGGCCAACCGTATTTAATATTACTCTATTAAAGAATGAAGACATAACAATAATTTAATATCCAGGACCAAAGTTGACCTATGTAAAATAAGTTTTTTAAGATTTTTGTTGCTACTATTCTTTGGACAAATAAAATATACATTTATTTTATTCCATGTACCAGAAGAACTCTAACATTCCTTAAAGAACATGTCCTTTTTTTCAATTTACTTTTAAGTTCATTGTTAACATTTCCTAGATTAATTATATACATTGTCGTTATCATTTAGGTATTTACAGGCATATAGTAACCATGCATTCTATACCTAGACAGTATTATGGACTTTTTAAAGCTGTACAGCTAAACATCCCAAAACAGAAGTTGAATTGATACCCAATGGAACTCAATGCCTGTCTCTTAGACATTTGTCTGTATTAATTTCTTATTCATTAGATAATCAAAGCCCTCATGACCAACTTTCTATTAAGTGTTTTAGAATATGCCGGGCATGATATTTAGAGTTTTTATGGGTAATATCTTTTAATTATAACAGTTAATAATTATTATTCCTATTCTACAGATGAAGCGATTGAGTATTTAGAAGGTAGTTTGTGAATACAGTCTCAGCCTCAAATAACCTACATTAAAACTATTATTGTTATATGACTAGTTATTAATGTTTTGGTTATAATTGTGATATATGGATATGCTTACCTCTATAAGGTAGCATATTTAGGGAATTATAAGTCTATTATTTAAAAATGTCTTTTTTTTCTGCATACTTATGTACTATTTCCTAACAATCACTTTTACCTTAGATGCTTAAAAACCTGCTAGTTGAAAGCCACTTAATATTTCATAGAGCCATAATACTGTTTTATATATCTCAAGTTTCACTGCATTTAAACATTGAGAAGCAATGTATTATTCATAATAACATCCTGTTCCTTGGATAGTGAAGTGTAACTCGGCATGATTTAGTCTGCAATCAGATATCCCGGTTCACCAAGAAAAGCCACTTTGGCATAGTCCAAAGAGTGCTAAAAAGCAACCTTGGGAGATGTGATTTATACCATTGTTTTGGTTATTAACTAGTTGTGTGACCTAAGGTGAAACACTTGACTTCTATGAATTTGTTTTCCCATAGGTAGAGAGAGGAATTTATCTCCTCCAGCACTGTTATTCCACAAGTCTGAAATTTTCCTGAAATCATAATCTTACAAAATGCCATAGAACCTATGTACAGCAAATGTAATTTAATCTTAGATTAAAATAGCATTTTAGAATCTTAAATGTCCTTAGCATCACTATTATGATAATAATTTATCATTATGTAGTAGATATGTATACTTGCTATTAATAGTAAATTCATCTTACTAGAAAGAAAATTAAATTGATTGTGGGTATGGATGAAATCCTTGGTCTGTGGTAAATGTTGAGCTGCTTTTGTTTGTTTTAGTAATGGCTAGTTTTGCTTTGGTTTTCTTTGTAACAAGCAACACTGATTGACTTTTTGAAAAAATGTATTGTTCCAATGCGTACACATGGACATAGAGTGTGAAATGATAGATAATAGAGACTCAGAGGAGGTGGATGATGGGAAATTACTGAATGGGTACAATGTATGTTAATGGGTGAGGGTTACACTAAAAGCCCAGACTTCACCACTATGTGGTATATCCACATAACAAAATTACACTTGTACCCCTTAACATTTACACAAATAAAAACCAAAAATAATGTTTAAAAAGGGAAATAAGTAAACAAAAATCTATTATTCCTTTGTTCTTTAGTCACGAATTCATATTTTCATTGTTACTTTCACAGTGCCTATATGATTGCCCGGCACATAGAAATCAATAACTATTTATGGAAAACCTGAATGAGTTTATTCAACAGGCATACATTAAACCAGTCTTCTATATTTAGTTCAGTGCCAAATATTGGAAAAATATAAAGATGAAACAGTCAAATTTAGTCCTTGAGCATCTCAATATTTAATGAAGACAAACAAACATGTATGATAATTGTAGTATAAGATGATGAATGTTCTAGTAGACATTTAATTAATAATCCTAGAATATGTGAGAAAAGATGTGTTTTGTCGTTTGCAAATTTAATGAAGGTTTAAAAAGTAGAAAATAAAAACAATGGTATTTATAGATTCAGGAAAGCCAGTGTGAACAGGGAACTAGTGAATTTTGATACACGGGAAAATATTTTAGCCTAGGATATGGAATGGACTGGGGAGAACTAAGGTTGCAGAGTTTGAAGAGAAACTAAAGGTGCTTGGAAGTGACATTAAGAATTTCAATTTATGGGCCAGGCACGGTGGCTCATGCCTGTAATCCCAGCACTTTGGGAGGCCAAGGTGAGTGGATCACTTGAGGCCAGGAGTTCAAGACCAGCCTGGCCAACATAGTAAAACTCCATCTCTACTAAAAATACAAAAATTAGCTGGGTGTGGTGGTGGGTGCCTATAATCCCAGCTACTTGGGAGGCTGAGTCAGGAGAATCGCTTAAACCTAGGAGGCACAGGTTACAGAGAGCTGAGACTGTACTGCTGCACTCCAGTCTGGACAACAGTGCAAGACTCTGTCTCAAAAAAAAGGAAAAAAAAAAAAGAATTTCAACCTAATTTTAATAGGTTATTTAAACAATAAACTTGAAATTGAGGTAGACAACTTGGAGTTAATAGACATTTTAAATCAAGAAAATGACAGGTTCATATTTAGTTTCCAGAAGATAACTACAATAGAATAATTACTTGGCCTAGCAAAATGAGCAGGCTACATGAAAAAAGACCAGTTTGTAAACAGTTGCACTGAAAGATAATGAGCTGCTTTTTACAGCAAATAATTTTAGACTTTTTGGTTGTTTCATACCTACTTCTTTGCATGTACACTTTTGTACATTTACAACTTTTGTGTTTTTATTTACTATATACTACTCATATACTACTCTATACCAATGACAAACTATTATGTATATTTTAAACATCACATGAGATTTTATTAAAATTTTAAGCACTAAGATTAAAAGTACATATTGTTAAATTTTCTGTTATTATCTTATGCCAGTGGATTGTTTTCTATAGCCCTGGAATGTCGTTCACTCACTCTAGATAGTATGAGTCTAGAAGAGTTGTTCTCAACCTTATCTGTATATTGGAATCACCAGGCTGCCTTTCAAAACAATTATTTCTGAATGTAGGTGTGAGACCTGGACATTGAAATTTTTCTATCTCCCCAGGGGATTTCAGTGTGCAGTCAAGGATAAGAACCACTTAAAGGGATTAGAGGAACGATTTTAACCCCTGAGCACAGAGAAAACAAGGGAGAGGAGTGGTATGTTATGTTAGAATCACACGGGAAACTGTCAAACTACACCCACTGCTTTACTTTTCTGAAGCTTTTATATACCCACTTGGGGTTATAGTTTGTGCTTTGAGGCTACCTAGATAGAATTATGTTAGAGTCGATCTAGATGAAGAAGTTGGCTAGCATCTAATTTAACATGTGAAACCGGGGTCGGAGAGAAGGTGACTGGTTTGAGAGAAAATCGTGTGACAAATCTGACTATTTGGATATGGGGCTGATACAGCAGAATTCCAGACTGACTCTAGGGTGTTTTGGCTTACTTATATATACTGACAGAGGAAATGGATAAGGATGAAAAGTGGTTACTGTGCTGTTTTGTTGTTATTGTTGTTTTAGAGTAGTGATATTGCTGAAATCCGTTTGTATTTAGGGTTCAACTATATGAGGTATCCAAGTGTTTATGTACCAAGGAAGTGAGAACTATTTGTTTAGGTTTTGGTAGAAATAAATCTAAGCTGTGGTTATAGATTCTGGAGACTCCCGCATAAAGACAGTGGCTAACATCATGGGGTTGAATAATATCATTCAGTCAGGAACAATATTCCACATAAAAAGAAACAGGGATGAGTTAGAGAACCTAAAAAATCATAATAAAAAAGAAAGCATGGAGAAAAATCCAGTCAAGAAGACAGAGAAGGAACAGCTGGAGATAAGAGAGGCAAAGCAGCGGAAATGAATGTGGTAGGCACCAAAAGAGACTAGAGTTGCCAAGAAGAAGCAGGTCAACAGTGATGAATTCTGCAAAACAATCAATCATACAAAGCCTGAAAATAGGCTTCCTGATCAGACAAATTAGGAGATGTGTAAAAGCTGATGTGAAAAGAGTTTCCACAGGGTGAGCAAATAAATTGAGGCAATCTGTCTCAATGTTAAAATTATCTTGGCAGTAGAGGAAGGAGTACAATAAGTACCATCAGGGAAAGTTTGGGGACATGACAGGAGAGATGAGGGCATGCGTGTATATGGAATGGGGAAAAAATGTAGAAATACAAAAATGGCGCCATGCAAAGTCAAACTTGGACCTTGCTCTGAGCCCAGACTATTTTTTGTTAGTATTTTCTTTATTGGCTAAGGTATTTTAAATTTTGGAAATTGTGTCTTATTTTAATATGCTGCCTTAACACGTGGCTGTGGCATGCAGTCTCAATAAGACAATAACATATGTGAATTTTTTTTTATACTTTAAATTCTGGGATGCATGTCCAGAACATGTAGCTTTGTTATACAGGCATACACATGCTATGGTGGTTTGCTGTACCTGTCAACCCGTCATCTACACTAGGTATTTCTCCTAACGCTATCCCTCTTCTAGCCCCGCAACCCACTAACAGGCCCTGGTGTGTGATGTTCCTCTCCCTGTGTCCATGTGTTCTCATTGTTAAACTCCCACTTGTGAGTGAGATCACATGGTGTTTGGTTTTCTGTTCCCGTGTTAGTTTGCTGAGAATGATGGTTTCCAGCTTCATCCATGTCCTTGGAAAGGACATGAGCTCATTCTTTTTTTATGGCTGCATAGTATTCCATGGTGTATATGTGCCACATTTTCTGTATCCAGTATATCATTGATGGGCATCTGGGTTGGTTCCAAGTCTTTGCTATTGTGAACAGTGCTGCAATAAACATATGTGTGCATGTGTCTTTATAGAATGATTTATAGTCCTTTGCGTATATACCCAGTAATGAGATGGCTGGGTCAAATGGTATTTCTGGTTCTAGATATTTGAGGAATCGCCACACTGTCTTCCACAATGGTTGAACTAATTGACACTCCCACCAATAGTGTAAAAGCATTCCCATTTCTTCACATCCTCTCCAGCATCTGTTATTTCCTGACTTTTGAATGATCACCATTCTAACTGATGTAAAATGGCATCTCATTATGGTTTTGATTTGCATTTCTATAATGGTCAGTGATGATGAGCTTTTTTTCATATGTTTGTTGGCTGCATAAATGCCTTCTTTTGAGAAGTGTCTGTTCATATCCTTTGCCCACTTTTTGATGGGCTTGTTTGCTTTTTTCTTGTAAATTTGTTTAAGTTCTTTGTAGATTCTGGATATTAGCCCTTTGTCAGATGAGTAGATTGCAAAAATTTTCTCCCATTCTGTAGGTTGCCTGGTTGCCTGTTCACTCTGATGGTAGTTTCTTTTGCTGTGCAGAAGCCCTTTAGTTTAATTAGATCCCATTTGTCAATTTTGGCTTTTGTTGCCATTGCTTTTGTTGTTTTAGTCTTGAGGCCTTTGCCCATGTCTATGTCCTGAATGGTATTGCCTACGTTTTGTTCTAGGGTTTTTATGGTTTTAGGTTTTACGTTTAAGTCTTTAATCCATCTTGAATTAATTTTTGTATAAGGCGTAAGGAAGGGGCCCAGTTTCAGTTTTCTGCATATAGCTTGCCCATTTTCCCAGCACCATTTATTAAATAGGGAATCCTTTCCCCATTGCTTGTTTTTGTCAGGTTTGTCAAAGATCAGATGGTTGTAGATGTGTGGTGTTATTTCTGAGGCCTCTGTTCTGTGGTCTATGTATTTGTTTTGGTACCAGTACCATGCTGTTTTGGTTACTATAGCCTTGTACTATATTTTGAAGTCAGATAGCATGATGCCTCCATCTTTGTTCTTTTTGCTTAGGATTGTCTTGGCTATGTGGGCTCTTTTTTGATTCTATATGAAATTCAGTTTTTCCTAATTCTGTGAAGAAAGTCAGTGGTAGCTTGATGGGAATAGCATTGAATCTATAAATTACTTAGGCAGTATGGTCATTTTCACAATATTGATTCTTCCTGTCCATGAGCATGGAATGTTTTTCCATTTGTTTGTGTCCTCTTTTATTTCCTTGAGCAGTGGTTTGTAGTTCTCCTTGAAGAGGTCCTTCACGTCCGTTTTAAGTTGTATTCTTAGGTATCTTATTCTCTTTGTAACAATTGTGAATGAGAGTTCACTCATGATTTGGCTCTCTGTTTGTCTATTATTGGTGTATAGGAATGCCTGTGATTTTTGTCGAATTCTACCAGATGTACAAAGAGGAGCTGGTACCATTCCCACCGAAACTATTCCAAACAATAGAAAAAGAGGGACTCCTCCCTGACTCATTTTATGAGGCCAGCATCATCCTGATACCAAACCCTGGCTGAGACACAACAAAAAAAGAAAATTTCAGGCCAATGTCCTTGGTGAACATCGATGCGAAAATCCTCTATAAAATACTGGCAAACCCAATCCAGCAGCACATCAAAAAGCTTATCCACCACAATCAAGTTAGCTTCATCCCTGGGATGCAAGGCTGGTTCAACATACACAAATCAATAAATGTAATCCATCACATAAACGGAACCAATTACAAAAACCAAATGATTATCCCAATAGATGCAGAAAAGGCCTTCGATAAAATTCACCACCCTTCATGCTAAAAACTCTCAATAAACTAGCTATTGATGGAACGTATCTCAAAATAATAAGAGCTATTTATGACAAACTCACAGCCAATATCATAGTGAATGGACAAAAGCTGGAAGCGTTCCCTTTGAAAACCGGCACAAGGCAAGGATGCCCTCTCTCACCACTCCTGTTCAACATAGAATTGGAAGTTCTGGCCAGGGAAATCAGGCAAGAGAAAGAAATAAAGGGTATTCAAATAGTAAGAGAGGAAGTCAAATCGTCTCTGTTTGCAGATGATATGATTGTATATTTATATATTTCCTTAACCCAATAAGCAACTTGAGCAAAGTCTCAGGATACAAAATCAATGTGAAAAAATATAATACAAAGTAAGCCAAACTTTTTGTTTTGGCTCTTCCTTTAAATTAAGTGCTGTTAAATAAAAATACTCACTTAAAAGGATAAGGTATGTGCTCAAACAGTGGGTGTCATTTTGATTTGTTTACAACCATTCCCCATGACCTTCAACTACAAACAAATATGAAGAATGCTGGTTTACATTATATCTATCAGTTTCAATAGCAATACTGATAAGAAAAATGATGGGGTACCAGATGGCATTGGTTGTATATATACCATAAGGAAATTGTGAAAGAGACAAAGTATATCTTCATGAGCCCATACTTCTGTCTCAGTATGTCTTTTGTCTCTTGTTTCAAAATCATCTTTAAATTGACATCACTAGCTGTATACTGTCTTTGAACCTTCCTCTGGTCATCAGAAGTTAATGTTTGTGAGTGGAATCAAGTAAGTTAGCTTATTTATATTCAGATATTATTGATACTGTTTTAATTAGTAACCAAATGTGTCTGTTCCTGTAATTTATCTGTATTCTAATTAGGTTAGCATATTTCAGAAGTTTGCCATTCAGTTTGGCATAAACTTTCTATCCACTTAAGGATAGTCTCTTGGGGGTCCAGTTCAATCTAACCAAATACCCAATGGAGTTAATAATAGTAGTAATTATTATAGAGATGACATCTACAAATATTTCTTAAGCGGATCCGCTTAAGTTATGGCAGCTATATTGTTAACCATAAAAGCTAATAGTCCTAGCTGTTATTCAGTGTACTGGGCACCTTTTTAAGTGTGTCACATATAATTTATTTAATCCTCACAATAATTCTCTCATAAAGTTTTAATTATTTGTCGCTATTTTATTATCCTCCTTTTCTATAAGATTAAATTCAAGCACAAAACAGTTCAGAAACTTGTCCAAAGCCAGACAGTAAGTAAATGACAGAGCTAAGTTTTTACCCAGGCAGTCTGACTGCAGTGTCTCTACTGTTAAACATGGTACCATTCTTATTTCTACATTCTAACATACATTAATTCGCACAGGAATTTCACTTAGTGAATGTAGTTCTTGCCAATAATAATGAAAGATTTACTTGTTATTTATAGAATCATATCGAAGGCCACTAAAGACAAATGCCTCATTGAAACTCCATTAAAGCATTTTGGCTGGGTGCAGTGGCTCACGCCTCTGATCCCAGCACTTTGGGAGGCCAAGGTGGGTGGATCACGTGAGGTCAGGAGTTCAAGACCAGCCTGGCCAACATGGTGAAACCCCGTCTCTACTAAAAATACAAAAAAATTAGCTGGGCGTGGTGGCGCTTGCCTGTAATCCTAGCTACTCAGGAGGCTAAGGCAGGAGAATCACTTGAACCCGGGAGGTGAAGGTTGCAGTGAGCCGAGATCGTGCTATTGCATTCCAGCCTGGGTGACAAGAGCAAAACTCTGTCTCAAAAAAAAAAAAGAAAAAGAATTTCTTCACAAGTGTCTGATGGGAGATTTCAGGTTCATTCAGTTAGTCATTCTTTGAACATTACTTACTGAGTGTCTACTATTCCCTTAAAACTAGGCTTTGTGCTTTAGATAAAAATCTATTTTGGAACCCATAGAAGGGTGGGGAAAAGAAACAATAAAAAATAAGTAAATATAGCATGCTATATATTACATGTAACCATAAAGATGTAATTCTGAACCCATAGGCGTGCTTTATATTTGAAGGATAGAACTGTACATACCTGGAAAGCTTATGTAAGTGCTGAGCTCTGCGCTTGCCTACTTCCTCAGTTCTGTGAAATAAAATGCTGAGATCAACTACTGAGAGCACTGGGCAGTCAGAGTCTGTCCACAGACCTTAGCAGAAACTGGCTAAAGCAACAGCTAACGCAACTGGGAGAAAAGCAGTTTTCAATCAAAGGCCAAAAATGGTTCCCAGACACTAAGCCTGCTATACACAATAGACCAGAACTTGGGGTAGAAGACTAATGTTTAGTGAAGTATCATGAACATGCACTGAAGAAAATAAGGCAAGCTTGTTAGAGAGAAAAGCTCTGAATGCTTTAAAGCAGGTATTTATTTTGCTCAGCAAGTTGAAGAAAGATCTTTGCACATATTGAAAGACAGGTGTCATTGCTTCTTTTTCTGTAAAATTGCCTTGGTATAGCATAGTGACTAAATTACTGGATGTTGAGTGAATTGTTACTGCAAAGTCAATAACTGCAATCCTTTAGTGCATGCTTTGAAAGTCTTACTAATCTCATTTTATTTCAATTATGTGACTTATTTTAAATTAAATACACTAGAAATACATTTAATAGAATAAAATGTATTATATAAATAGAAATGAGTGTAGAAAAGCACACTTTCCTATTTTGTTTGGCTAACTGGAAGTGAACATCTGTACCTTCAGCCTTGCTGCAATTTTCTACCCTAACAATTACACACATGAGCTAGTGAGATATAATTGGCCAAGGTTTGTGTTCATCTAGGTAATTTAGTGGAAAAAACTCCTATTACATTAAGCTGGCCAGAAGATGGAATTTCACTGGATGGTTTACCAGTTGATCATCTTTGTTTTGTCATGGAACAAACTGACATCTTATACAAGGGAATATGTGCACATACGCATTTCTTCAAAGTGTACGATATGCAAAAATCAGACATGTCAAATCTACTAAATGAAAGAGCTTGTAGGAAAATTGGAAAAAGTCTATTTTTTCAAGTAATGGAAGTTATAGGTAAAGTTAAAGTTTTATGATATGCTATGAAGATTATTATGAATTTACCAGTGGATATTGACTTAATATATATTTGGTAGAAGTCTATTAAAGGAAAAATACTGAATATGTTTTCAAGTCTTTTATCCTTAGCAAGGTGATTAAAAGATCATTTCTGAATGTTTTTATTTACATAGTAAATAGAGTCACATTAGAGACCATTGGTATTAATAATTGTTGCTTTTAAGAGTTTGTTCAACAAGTGACACAATTTGAACAGCTTATTCCTATTGTTGTTTGCTTTGTAACATATAAATATTGTTCCACAATATGAAAGTTAAAGTGAGTTTCCTCTGATACTTTCAAGTGGTAGGTTTTTTTTATTTTTTATTATTAAAAACATTTTAGTGCCTGTAATCCTAGCACTTTGGGAGGCCAAGGTGGTCAGATCACGAGGTCAGGAGATCGAGACCATCCTGGCTAACACGGTGAGACCCTATCTCTACTAAAAATACAAAAAAATAGCTGGGCGTGGTGGCGGGCACCTGTAGTCCCAGCTACTCGGGAGGCTGAGGCAGGAGAACGGTGTGAACCTGGGAGGCGGAGCCTGCAGTGAGCCGAGATCGCGCCACTGCACTCCAGCTTGGGCGACAGAGCGAGACTCTGTCTCAAAAAAAAAAAAAAAAATGTTTTTAGCAAACATCTTTAAAGAATAAAACATTTAAAGGAGTTATCAATGTAAGTCTAGCTTAAAGGATCATGACTCTTTAAAACATTAAAGGTGGTGGGAAAATTTAAATTGTACAATTATTTTAGATTATTGCAGTTTAATAGCTGAACTAAATGACTAATAAAAGAATAAATGAAACGGACTTGGCTGAGGAATTTCACATATCCTGCTTATGTTTTCATCTGCCACATACTATCAACTATTCTTTGTGCAAAATTCTTAAATTAGAAAATGAGTAAGAAAAGGAGTGCATCTCCCAAGATTGTTTCATGGATTAAATTAGATGATTTTCTTTATTCAAAAAGTATCTATTAAGCTCCTTACTGTGAGGGAAACAGTGACAGAGCCAAGATATCCAGAGATAAACAAGACATTGGCACTTAGCAGAGCTACTTGAATGCAAAGGAGACCTAATATTAAAGCAATTCAGTCCTAAAACTAATATGATGGGTAATAAAGATATTCGGCAATCAACATTTTTGTGCACCCACTGTGTACCAGATACGGTTTGCTATATATGAGTGACTAGAGGAGGAAGGTGTAATCAATGCAAAAGGATGAGTTTTGGGGATTGTCTAGCACACGACAGAGTGTAGACTAAGTCAGCGCATCACAAAGGGTCTTTTTTTTCTTTTTTCTTTCCTGTCCAAATACATCAATAAAAAATTATGGAATATTAATGTTATGATAGTTTTTAATCATTTTATTCTGAAGATATATGTTTCTTTAAGGTAATGTTTTAAAAATTATCAAAATCTTAGATGATTTATGGTATGGATTTTTAAATCTCTTTTAGGCAACAGTTTAATCATTTTAAAATACAAATGAGTAGAATGAATTCGCTTCCGTATGTTGATGTAAGACAGTTCAACTAAATGTCTTCTAAGTCTTTTTTCTTTTAAAGAACTCAATTTGAAAATGTCATATTAGGATAACAATGCATTCCTTATGTGGTTTTATACTGATTTAATGGGTACTGATTTTAAAATTAAACCAATTGATACTGATTTTAGAATTAAACCAATATGGTTTGTATCTTGGTTTTTTTGTACCTGTATATCTCTTTGTTTTCTCTCCAATAAAATGGGATAATAATAGTATTAAACTCATATGGTTCTGGTGAGAATTAATGAGGTGAATATATAACAAATCCTTAACCCACTTCCTAACACAGCATACAATAATAATTTTAACGTTAGTATTCAAAACATGTGCACCTTATAGCCAGTGAGTAAGTGTTAAGTATTACTTTTTCTTGGTTATTATTATATGGTACTATAATGATGTACTTTGGAAATATCTAATATAAAACATAAATCTTGCCCTCAGGGTTTCAACAGAGCTCAGTGGTTAAAACTGTGGATTTTGACATCAGACAAACCTAGGATGGAATCCTGGTTCACCCATATAATAAGCAACTGACTTAACCTCTCAAAATTTCAATTTCTTTATTTGTAAAATAGTGAAAACTCTTCACCAGTTCTTGTGAGGATTAAATTAGATTCAATTCTTAATACAAACCTTCTCCATACTAAATGTCAGGTTTTTACCTATTTGAGTGGAGGCCTGAGAAGTAGACTCATAATTCATAACTCACATGTACAGTTGTATATGAAAATAGGGTCTACTGTCTCACTGGAGATTAAGAAAAAAATAGGATGATATTTAGTACAATATATTATATTGTTTTGTAAAAAGAACATAGATTTACCTGTAAAAAAAATCAGAATCTTAGAATTATTTCAAAGGAGAAAACTGAAATCATTGATAATCTCACTACTCATAAATAACTATGCCTAACACTGTATCTTTTCTTTTTGCCTGTTTTCTAGAGATATATATTTTTAGTTACGTCCTTTTACAAAATTAGAAACATATTTTATGTTGACGTTTCCCAAAGTGTATTACTATGGATTTTATTTCAGGAAGATGTCAATGATGTTCCTCAAATAATTTAGAAAATATAACAAAATGCAGTTAGCATGGTCAAGTGTGTTTGTAAAATATTAGAGCAATAAAGTCAAATGGGGTTTGTATACTGCAGAACTTCAAATTATCTTTAAAATGGTAATGACTATTATAGTCTCCAAAGGTAGACTATAGTATGTAGAAATTTCCAGATATAAATGACATTTTTTAAGCAAATACATATTAGGTCATATTAGGCACTGGTATTTTATGGAACATAGGTTTGGAAAATTTGTTACATCTATTTGTATATGCTTTTTGTCAACATTTTATCTTGAGTATTTTATTAACATTCAAATAACATTATATTTAATGCCTATGTAATATTCCCTTGCAATGTAGTCCTTGTTTTAATAGCAATGTGAAATTCTCACTTTAGAATGAGTAATATGGTTATTGAAAGCTTGAAATTTAAAAGGATTGAGCCTAAATAGAAAGGAATAAAAGGCATCCAAATAGGAAAATAAGACATCAAACTATCTCTCTTCATGGATGATATGATTTCATACCTAGAAAACCCTGAAGACTCCACCAAGAGGCTCCTGGAACTGATAAATGAGTAGTAAAGTTTCAGGATATAAAATCATTTTACAAAAACTTGTATACACCAATAATATTCAAGCTGAGTGCCAAATGAAGAATGCAGTCTCATTTACAATAGCCACACACACACAAATAAAATACCTAGGAATACAGCTAACCAAGGAGATGAAAGAGCTCAACAAGGAGATCCAAAAAACACTACTGAAAGCAATTAGAGATGACACAAACAAATGGAAAAACATTCCATGCTCATTGATTGAAGACTCAGCATTATTAAAATGGCCATACTGCCCCAAAGCAATGTACAGATTCAACACTATTCCTATTAAACTACCAACGGCATTCTTCACAGAACTAGAAAAAACTATTCTAAAATTCATATGGAACCAAAAATTAGCCTGAATTCCAAAGCAACGCTAAGCAAAAGGAGCAAAGCTGGAGGCATCATATTACCCGACTGCAAACTATACAATAAGGCTGTGGTAACCAAAGCAACATGGTACTGGTACAAAAATGGACACATAGACCAGTGCAATGGAATAGAGAACCCAGAAATAAAGCCACACACCTACAGCCATCTAATCTTTGACAAAGTTGACAAAAATAAGCAATGGGAATAAACTCCCTATTCAATCAATGTGAAACTGAACCCCTACCTTTCACCATATTCAAAAACTAACTCAAGGTGGATTACAGACTTTTTTTTTTTGATATGGGGTCTTATTCTGTCACCCAGGCCAGACTGCAGTGGTGTGATCATAGCTCACTAAAGCCTCAACCACCTGTGTTCAAGTGACTCTCTCACCTCCGCATCCCAAGTAGCTGGGACCACAGGTGGGAGCCACCATTCCCAGCTATTTTTTTTTATTATTATTTATAGAGACAAAGTCTTACTCTGTTGCCCAGGTTGGTCTTGAATCACTGGGCTCAAGTGATCCTCCAGCCTTGGCCTCCCAAAGTGGTAGAATTACAGGTATGAGCCATCACACCCATCTGGATTAAAGGTTTAAATGTAAAATCTCAAAGTATAAGAATACTAGAGGAAAATCTAGTACACCCTGTTCTGGATATTGGCTTTGGAAAAGAACTTACGACTATGTCCTCAAAAGCAAGTGCAACAAAAACAAAAATTGACAAATGGAGCCTCATTAAACTAAAGAGCTTCTGTACAGCAAAAGAAACTATCAACCCAGTAAACAGACAGCCTACAGAATGGAAGAATATATTTGCAATTTGTGTATCTGATAAGGGTCTTACATTCAGAATTTATAAGGAGCTTAACCAAGTGAACAAGCAAAAAGCAAATAGTCTTATTACAAAATGGGCAAAGGACATGAACAGACACTGCTCAAGAGAAAACATATAAGCAGCCAAGAAACATATGAAAAATGCTCCACATCATTAATCCTCAGAGAAACGCCAATTAAAACCACAATGAGATACCATCTCACACCATTCAGAATGGCTACTATCAAAAAGTCAAAAACAACAGATACTGGTGAGATTGCGGAGAAAAGGAAATCCCAGAAGTCTGAGATTATGTTAAGTGACCAAACTTAAGAATAATTGGTGTACCTGAGGAAGAAGAGAAATCGAAAAGTCTGGAAAACATATTTGGGGGAATAATCCAGGAAAACGTGCCTGGCCCTGCAAAAGACCTAGACATCCAAATTCAAGAAGCAAAAAGAACACCTGGGAAATTCATCACAAAAAGATCTTCACCTAGGCACATTGTCGTCAGGTTATCCAAAGTTAAGATGAAGGAAAGAATCTTAAGAGCTGTGAGACAGAAGCATCAGGAAAACTATAAAGGAAAACCTATCAGATTAACAGCAGATTTCTCAGAAGAAGCCCTACAAGCTAGGAGGGATTGGGGACCTATTTTCAGCCTCCTCAAACAAAACAATTATCAGCCGAGAATTTTGTATCCAGCGAAATCAAGCATCACGTATGAAGGAAAGATACAGTTATTTTCAGACAACAAAGGCTGAGAGAATTTGCCATTACCAAACCACCACCACCAAAAACTGCTTAAAGGAGCTCTAAATCTTGAAACAAATCCTGGAAACACATAAAAACAGAACCTCTTTAAAGCATAAATCACACAGGACCTATAGAACAAAAATATAATTTAAAAAGCAAAAAAACCCCAAAAAAAACAAAAACAAACAAACAAACAAAAAAACAAAGTAGACAGGCAACAAAAAGCATGAGGAAAGCAATGGCACCTCACATCTCAATACTAACATTGAATGTAAATGGCCTCAATGTTCTACTTAAAAGATACAGAGCCACAGAATGGATAAGAACTCACCAACCATCTACTGCCTTCAGGAGACTCACCTAACACATAAGGACTCACACAAAGTAAAGGGCAGAAAAAGGCATTTCATGCAAATGGACACCAAAAGCAAGCAGGAGTAGCTATTCTTGTATCAGACAAAACAAACTTTAAAGCAACAGTGGTTAAAAGAGACAAAGAGGGGCATTATATAATAGTAAAAGGCCTTGTCCAACAGGAAAATATCACAATCCTAAACATATATGCACCTAACACTGGAGCTCCCAGATTTATAAAACAATTACTAATAGACCTAAGAAAGGAGATGGAGAGCAACACAATAATAATGGTGGACTTCAGTACTCCACTGACAGCACTAGACAGGCTATCAAGACAGAAAGTCAACAAAGAAACAATGGATTTAAACTATACCCTGGAATAAATGAACTTAACAGATATGTACAGAACATCTCATCCAACAACCACAGAATACACATTCAACAGCCCATGGAACATTCTCCAAGATAGACCATATGATAGGCTATAAAATGAGCCTCAATAAAGTTAAGAAAATTGAAATTATATCAAAAACTCTCTCAGACCACAGTGGAATAAAACTGGAAATTGACTCCCCCCTCAAAAAAAAAAAAAAAAAAAAAACTCAAAACCAGGCAAATGCGTGGAAATTAAATAACCTGCTCCTGAATGAGCATTTGGTCAAAAATGAAATCAAGATGGAAATTTAAAAATTCTTCAAATTGAATGACAATAATGATACAACCTATCAATACCTCTGGGATACAGCAAAGGCAGTACTAAGAGGAAAGTTCATAGCCCTAAATGCCTACATCAAAAAGTTTGAAAGAGCACAAACACACAATCTAAGGTCACACCTCAAGGAACTACAGAAACAAGAACAAACCAAACGCAAACCCAGCAGAAGAAAGGAAATAACCAAGACTATAGCAGAACTAAATAAAATTGAAACAAAAAAATTCAAAAGATAAACAAAAAGCTAGTTCTTTAAAAAGATCAATAAAATCGATAGACCATTAGTAATATCAACCAAGAAAAAAAAGAAAGAAAATCCAAATAACCTCACTAAGAAACAAAACAGGAGATATTACAGCTGACACCACTGAAATACAAAAGATCATTTGAGGTTACTATGAACACCTTTACACACATAAACTAGAAAACCTAGAAAAGATGGATAAATTCTTGGGAAAATACAACCCTCCTAGCTTAAATCAGGAAAAATTAGATACCCTGAACAGACCAACAACAAGCAGCGAGACTGAAATGGTAATTAAAAAATTACCAACAGGCCAGGCACAGTGGCTCATGCCTGTAATCCCAACATTTTGGGAGGCCAAAGCAGGTGAGTCGCTTGAGGCCAGGAGTTCGAGACCAGCCTGGTCAACATGGTGAAACCTCGTCTCTACCAAAAGTACAAAAATTATCCAGGTGTGGTAGTGAGTGCCTGTAATCCCAGCTACTCGGGAGGCTGAGGCAGGAGAATCACTTGACCCCAGGAGGTGGAGGTTGCAGTGAGCCAAAATCATGCTACTGTACTCCAGCCTGGGTGAGACAGTGAGACCCTGCCTCAAAAAAAAATAAAATAAAATAAAATAAATTACCAACAAAAAAAAAGTCCAGGACCAGACGGATTCACAGCAGAATTCTACCAGACATTTAAAGAAGAATTGGTACCAATCCTTTTGACACTATTCCACAAGATAGAAAAAGAAGGAACCCTCCCTAATTCATTCTATGAAGCCAGCATCACCCTAATACCAAAACCAGGAAAGGATATTACCAAAAAAGGAACTATAGACCTATATCATTGATGAACACAGATGCTAAAATCCTTAACAACATTTTAGCTAGCTGAATCCAACATGTCCAACAGATAATCCACCATGACCAAGTGGGTTTCATACCAGGGCAGCAGGGATGGCTTAACATATGCAAGTCAGTCAGTGTGATACACCATATAAACAGAATTAACAATAAAAATCGCATGATCATCTCAATAGATGCAGAAAAAGCATTTGACAACATCCAGCTTTCCTTCATGATTAAAACTCTCAGCAAAATCGGCATACAAGGGACATACCTTAATGTAATAAAAGCCATCTATGACAAACCCACAGCCAACATAATTACGAAGAGAAGCTGAAAATATTCTCTATGAGAACAGGAACAAGACAAGGATGCCCACTCTCACCATTCCTCTTCAGCATAGTACTGGAAGTCCAGCCAGAGCAATCAGTCAAGAGAAAGAAATAAAGGACATCCAAATCAGTAAAAAGAAAGTCAAACTGTCACTGTTTGCTGAGGATATGATTGTTTACCTTAAAAAACTGTAAAGTCTCCTCCAGAAAGCTCCTAGAACTGATAAAAGAATTCAGCAAAATTTCTGGATACAAGATTAATGTACACAAATCAGTAGGTCTTCTATACGCCAACAGAGACCAAGCTTTATGTGAGTACAAATGTACTGGGGGTTGGGGTTGGGGTACTAAAGCAAAGTAGTATTTTTAAAATGTCAGTGAAAGCCATTTTTATATTCCTCTAGGAAGAATTGCTTCTATTAATTTCATGACTGCCTGTCAATCTGAGGCAGACGCTCTGTTCTTTGCTATATAAATAATAGACCTACCGCTACATGCCTTTTTCCTTTGTTCAAGATCATTTTGCAAGGATCACTTTTAAACAAAATTATTTCAACTGGGAAGTTGCAAGGAGGAGGTTAGGAAAATTTATTCAGGCTGGCATTTTAATCAAAGAGGTATTTGTTGGAAATGTGGTCAAAAGTATACTTGGCCAAGTCATACAAATAGTAACTTTTTTCCCTTTGAGCTCTAGCCCAAGGCTGCAGAAATGAGTTATGAATGTAAATAAATACAAATCAATAGGAGTTCTGTTTTTATTATTTCACTGGGAATTTCTGTACAATTGGAGAGCAACTTGCTGAAAGTTCAGCAGATGATTAAGTTTAACCTTGACCCTGAGCCAGCAAGATTGGCTTACTATCTATCAGCAAGGGATGTCAATTTACTTGGACACATTTTAATTGGCATTTATGCAACATGTACACACAGATGCTGAATTCATTGAGAAATCCTGAGTGCCATCTGTTTAACCAGCTTTGTCCTCTATTAAAGTGCACGATAAAATCAGACTGGATCCCTTTGCCTTGCTCATATATTTATCTTACACTACACAGCATTTTGAATGACCACTTTATTAGTATGCTAGCCTGTTAGATATTAGTGCTCACCATAATAATCTAAAAATATACTTTATTTTGTTTCCCTCTTTGTGGGCAGTGTATCTCCTACTCTTTCCCTTAGTAAAAGCACTGTCTTCATGAAGCGTATTTTTTTCAAGTTTTAAAAATAAAATTGTTTTACTTTAATGTAATTTCTTAATCAACTGAGGTTGCTATATATGTTGAATTAAATATTTTATTGAATGCAAGTTTATATTTAATAATAAATTTTGTTTCTGTATATTTTTTAAATGATATTTAAAATAATCATTTCATCCTTCTATGAAGTTTAACTTACAAATGAATGAATCTTTGAAGATTAGGCTGTTCTGTCTTGTAAATATAATCAAAACTTTAGGTTGGACCCAGTTCCAAATAAAAGAGTCACCTGCCTTCCCTGCAAGACTTAAATTAAACAACAATATTCAGTCATGATATGCATATAGAAACTTTGAGAGAAGGCCTAAAATCATCGTATGAAAATTGATGGTGACGTGCTCCTCTTAACATTGCAATACCTTACTTTATAAAAATTCAGCAACAACAATAAAACTAAAGGTCTAAAATATACATTTGAAAAAATGTCTAAAATGTGCATTGATTCATTGATGAGTTGCTACGATTTGAATCAAAATCACAACTATACCTTCCTCATGTATTAAATCTTTTACTTAAAAAAATCACACAAACCATTATATTATTTTTGTACCATGTTCTTCTTAAGAGAGTTGTCACTTTTTAAAGCTGTCATGATAACAGAATGAACCATCTATTTTATCGGTAGAGGCCTTATGTCTCTGTGACAGGTAGTGATTATGATGACATTGTCTTCAACCTAAATTCATGAGCCTGAGAATAAAATTCCTGAGCTTGAAATGTTTTCAAAACTGAAAGTAGACTAACAGATATAGTATCAAATTTAAATGGTTGTAACAGGAATGGGCTTAATTTTCTCATGTGGTTAATGCTTAATACAAGGATATTACTTACTATATTAAGATAGTTCTCTTCTAAGTGTTGGGTTTCTGGGGCTGGTCTAATGGGAAAACTATAAGATCAGCAGCCCTCCATAGTGAAGCATCTTGGTCAAATCTTGTGGCTGCCAAAGACTTTCCATTAATATTCTACCTAGAGCTGCTTCAGAAATAGTCTCAATTCAATCTCAAAATATTTTTTAATTGTTTTAATAAAAAGCTCTTTGTTTTCTTTGGAATCCATTCAAGTAGTCAGTGGGTAATGATCATGAAATTGGGATTTAATGGGCTTTCTTAAGCTATTTGGGTTATTACAGTATTAAACCAATTCTTTAACCTAAGTGGACTCAGTTTTTCCATCTGTACAATGAAGAAGAGCTGGACTAAAAAGATCTCTAAATTCCTTCTAACTAAAACATGCTATGATTCAAAATAATAAACAAAAAGATCATAGAATATAGATTAAGTTGCTTATCTTTTCTCTCTCTCATGTCTCCACAGTACAAAACATTAGAATACACGAATATTTTTTTCTGTTTAATGAAACTGGAAGTCTAATTAAAATTTTATTTTGCTTTTTAAGATAAAGCAGAGTTATCTACTGAAAATCCATATCCAAAACCGTCAGCTTCTATTTGCAGCCCTCCATCTAACTAAAATAAAATCCTTTAACACGTAATCACATCTCTTACACTTCCACGCTATAAAACTTTTACTTCATACACTAACCTTAAGCAATTAAAATGTTCACACTTTCTATGTAGGCTTTAAATTCCGGTATGTACAGCCAGCCAGTCTTTGAGGCATATGGTAAGAGGTGGCAAATGGGTTTGCCGGTTAAAACTCGGGAACGGATTGGGTAGAGGAAGGTTGGCCAAGGAGTTCTTGTGGAGTAAAGGCTTACAGGCGGTTTCAAGATTGGCAGAACCAAAGATGGACACTTGGTTTGTCAAAACTAACATAAGAGTAAGAACTCAATTTTTTTAATGACTTAAATTATAAATTAAATAAAAGGCAGGAGATTAAATGGTGTGGAGTTTGGGAATGGAGAGAAAATCATGTGTTTCTTTTTGTAAAGTCTGCTTATAGGCATGTATTACCAAACTTCTTCATAATGAACACATGTGAATGTAGTTAGCTAAAAGTTACAGTTGCTTCAAAATATATTTCAATTTTGATTATAATCTGGAAGATTAAGGTATGAATTTTTAAACGGTAAAAATGATAAAGTATCACATACATTAATCAAGTTGGAGGCAGCATTCATGGATTAAAATATTAAAAACAACTTCCAAGTGCAGAGGCCTTATGTACTTACTATAAATGTGTTCAGTAGTTCATTTTCTAGCCATTAGGCTACCAACAAAGAACAAAACCTACTAGAAATACATTATTAATTTAGTTGTTCTTTTGTATTCTCTTTTGCTTAATTGTTGCCTTGATACCAACCTTAATTTATGTGACCATAAAATGCTGGATAAGATATTTTAATTGCCAGTCTTGACTTCGAGCTGTATCTTATCCCTGTTAGAAATGTGGTAGTAAGTTTCTTTCAAGTATTACTTAGATCAATTAATTATGGTTGTAGGAGCTGTCAATTATTTATGGAGTTTGGGAATAAAATAAGTGCTTGTCTCTTCTGTCACATCATGTGGTATGGCGCTTGTTTCATCTTCCTCTTCTTCCATATTTAATTACCTTTTTCAACATGTCTCTGATTCCCCTCAAATCCTAGAACATTTTATAATTAGTGGTTGTGGTTTTTCGTTCAATGGTCATGATGCTTTGAAATGCCTTTTCTTTGTTTCTTTTGTTTCTAAGTAAAGAGAAATAATATCATTTTAAATATTGAAATGATTAAACAGCATAGTTTGATTAATAAAGACAATAAATTAAGTAATCCTTAATATGTTATTTCAATTATAAAAATTAAACATAACTGATTTTTTCTTATATCTTGCTCATCGTCTTTTATTTTGGGAGAAGTTAAAGAGGAAATTGTTATTCATGAATCAAGTAAAGTTTTCTCTATAGTTCTGACCTTCAGAACAAAAGAAAAAACTAACTTACGAAATGCATGATTAAGAAGTGCCTCTACATCATTTGTTTAGTGAAATTATTACATTAAATTATATGTATCCTTGGTTATTACATGTTCACATACATTTCTCTTTTGTAACACTGAATGTAGAACAAACAAAAAACAGATAAAATAACAACTAGAAATATAAATGATATTAGGAGCAACAATGTGTTTTTAATTTTATTATTTCCTAACTTTTAGTATTTAGGTCAAGGGGGAAATCTATGTTTTGTCATTTTTAAAAGCTAATAAATAATCCTTTTTATGACTCAACTTTTTGCTCATTAAGACCAAGAGATTACTCCATGATGTCTGTAAGCACAGATCTTCATCTCTATTAAATCATAGGTCATTGTCAATTAAAAATACTTATGCATTTAAAGTGTGCCTTTTATTTACTTACCTAAAGATATCTGTCTTTAGGTAAATTTAGTCATGAATACCTATTTAGACCTAGAACATTTTATCATTTTTTCCAGAAAAATGTAATCTTGCATTATTATTGTTAAATTCCCATTTAAAAACAACTGTGAATTTCATTTCCATAGATTGTTAATGAAACTGGACCTTTTTGAGATCAAATGCACATTATTAAAGCTAAAAACACCGAATTAACTTAGTATCTTTTACAAACCTAACGTTTACAATGTGAGAAAGAATTATTTGGCTGATAGAAAGCTAGTTACAACATTGATTTTAGAAATCAAAACTTAATGAATATTTTAAATTATAATGTGAGCGTGTGACTTCTTTTGCCAAAATGATCAGTAATTGCAGCAAAGAAGGTTATGCACTATCAATAACCAGTTATTTTGCATTTCTCTTTAATAGTTGATAAAATATGCATGATTAAAATTGATAGCTAATATGAACTTTTTTAATCTAATTTTTATTGCAGTGCTTACTTAAAGAGATGCTGATGTTGAGAGGGAACTTGTATTACATGTAAGTCAAAAGAGGCTAGCAACTGTTTATTTAGAAAACAAATTTATCACCGTATTTGAATATAGACAAAAGTTTTATGATAATCAGAGATTAATGACTTATAACTAAGTTCAGTAGAAGTCCTTGGTTCAACTTTCAGAACATAGAACATAAAAAGTTTGTTAAAAATAGTCAAAAAGCCAGGAGTTGCAACTGTATTTTGTGGAGAAGTAAAACCTTATACATTTGTTCATTTTTTTTAATGTTTATAAAAAGCGTTGCTGTTCCAAGTGGGGCCTGTTAAAGGTGAAAAGTAATCCAAAGCTTGCCAGCCTTGCAGAGAAACTGAAACGTCTTTGTATTTTTTTTTTTAAGTTTCTTGAAGTTGCTAATGGTTTTATAGTTTTTTTAAACAAGTTGCAGGGCATTTTCAAAAGCTGGTCAGCTAACCTAGTGCTAAGAACCATTTATTCCTCATTATAAGCATAGGTCTTAACATCTCCAGAGAAGGCATTTGGCCCTCTTCCACCTAGGAGACTGAGTTTCTGCCTTTTTGATTGCTGTTTGACTATTGATTATATAAGATTGTATTTTAATCTATTGGGCCTTAGATAATTTAATAACTCAATAATAATTAAATTTGATTTGGATTGTTTTTCTTTAAACGTTACAATTTAAAAAATAACACAACAAAGATCTATGTTGGGTGAAGAAAAAAAAGAAAATAACACATATGGGAGGCTGAGGCAGGAGGATTGCTTGAGGCTAGGAGTTCAAGACTAACCTACGCAACAAAGTGAGACCCCCCCCACTACAAAAAATAAAAATTTGGCTGGGCACAGTAGCACACAACCTCCAGTCCCAGCTACTTGGGAGGCTGAGGTTGGAGGATGGCTTGAGCCCAGGAGTTTGATGTTGCTGTGAGCCATGATAACACCACTCCACTACAGCATGCGTGACAGAGCAAGACCCTGACTCAAAACAACAACAATAGCATATAACACATAAACATGTCACCTCAAATTTATGAAGTATATCCAAAATTTTGTTCAAATAGGTTAATTCATGTTTATCGATGAGGTCCTATACACGCTATGGGCCTGTATGTTGTAGCTGCCATTATAATAGAGCTGAGCTGCCAAATTTTTGAAGGCTGATGACTAAATTAGTGAGAGTACTGGGCTCAGGCAGTCCTCCTGCCCTGGCCTCCCAAACGCAGGGATTACAGGCATGAACCACTGCACCCAGTGAGGAATGAATTTTATAATTACATAAAATTATACATAAATTTTCAGTGTAGTGTGTTTTTACCAGGGTACCTTTAGATTTTAGAGGTATATAGGCATGTGTATTAGTCTGTTTTTATGCTGCTGACAAAGACATACCTGAGAATGGGTAATTTACAAAATAAACAGGTTTAATGGACTCACAGTTCCACATGGCTGGGGAGGCCTCACAATCATGGCGGAAGGTGAAAGTCACGTCTCACATAGCGGGGGAAAAGAGAAGAGTGAGAGCCAAGCGCAAGGGGTTTCCCCATATGAAACCGTCAGATCTCGTGAGACTTTCACTACCATGAGAACAGTATGGGGGAAACCACCCCCATAATTCAATTATCTCCCACGGTGTTCCTCCCACAACACGTGGGAATACAGTCACACCATATCAGCATGGTAGTTTTATGTTGTCCAGATTCTCACTCTCCATAGATATCATTCCCAAAACTGAGGTGACCGAAAATGTCCTGCTGTGGAATTCCCCTTTGATATGTCACCTTTCATTTTCGCATATTTTTTACATTAAAAGTAAAAGGCATGCTGTTTAGATGTCTCGCTCTTTCTATGGTGCATTTTCAGAGGTGTGAAGACCTCTGGGGCAGCAAAAATAGAGAATGTTCCACAGTTCCTTATTTCAAAGCAAGGAACTGTGTTACAATAATCAATAAACAACAAATCTTTCAGACAAAAGCCTATTGCATGAGGATAAAATTGGGTGGGAATTAAAATGGAAATAGAAGTTCTGAGAGAAAAATGAGTAACATAAAATTTACAACTGAAAAAACAGCTATTTATACATATATTTAAATGGACAAAAGTGGGCCTCAAATCATGGTGGTCTTTATAGCTTATTGGATGCACTTAAAATGGCACAAAATGATTTTATTTTTTAATTCAATTTTTATGATATGCTGTGAACTAGAACCTTTGGAGGGGGCAACTTTAACCATAGTTTATTTCTCTCGTTCGCTCTTTTTTTTTTTTTTTTAAGTGTTCTATTTGTTCATTTTTTTGGATTTGAAGTAGTCTTGGATGACATGCATGGCCTGAGATTCTTTATCATAGACCTTAACTATCGCACAACTGCAACCAACCACTTTACATGTTTTCCCTTGTCAGATTCACAGATACCCAACCATTTCCCTAGTATCATGTTGTCATCAGCCTTAATAGGTTGATTTGGTGTTCATCACAAGAACCTTCACCAATTTGACATATATATAGGCTCATCACATTTGCATGCAAGGCACAAAGATGGGCTTGGCCCTTGTTTCAGGCTTTGGCGGCACCACGAATCCCACATGCCAGGCCCTCATGGATGAAGGCGCTCTCCAGCACCTCTTTCAAAGAGTGTTAGTGTCCATCACAGCTCCCGCAGCAATGCCTTCCTAGGCTACGCAGGTGGGATCCTGGTGGTGGAAACACGTCAGCCTCTGCCTCTGCGTGATTTGGGGTAGCAGGAAAAGAGCCAGAGTTTCTTCCCATTGCCTCACAGGCAATGTGTAACTCTCCAGGACATGGGTTAGCCATCTTGTTGATTGCAGGTGTTTTGTATATAGTAAACTCACCTGATACTGAGAGTGAGGTTCGGGTGAGGAGTTGTTGAAGATGTGACTTCTGTAGCACAAAATTTTCCCCCATTGTAAACACTCTATTTCCATGAACTGATATTAAAAATAGACAAAATCAACACACACACAAATAACATTTAGTAATGGTTAATAATTAAAGATCTTCACTTTGAGAGAGTAGTATTTATGTTTATTGAATTGTTTTGCCATGTTCAATATTTTTTCTTTGGCTTCCAATACATCCTGAGGAGGATTTTTTTTTTTTTTTTTTTTTGAGATAGGGTCTCACTCTGTCACCCAGGCTGGAGTGAAGTGGCATGACCCTAGTTCACTGAAACCTTCTTGACCTCTGGGCTCAAGCAATCCTCCCACCTCAGCCTTCCAAGTAGCGGGACTACAGGCCTGTGCCACCATACCCAGCTATTTTTTAATATATTTTTTGTAGAGACAGGGGTCCCACCGTATTGCCCAGGCTGGTCTCAAACTGCTGGGTGCAGGCAGTCCTCCTGCTGCCTCAGCCTCCCAAATGCAGGGATTACAGGTGTGAGCCACTGCACCCAGTGAGGAATGAATTTTATAATTACATAAAACAATTATTGGAAAAGATAGCATCATGAATAAGAATAATAAAATGATTGACTTTCTACTAATTTAATCTCAAGTACCTTAAGTCAGAGTTGTTAGCATGATTCTAGCTATCATCCAGAGGAGGTCGTAAACTTTGTCTGCCAGAGCTGGTAGCTGAGCAAACTCTCCCAAGGGCTCTGTAGTTTGTTAGGAAAAGGCAGCTCACTCAGCTGCACAATCGCATGCTTGTTATTTTCCTTGGAGATTGAGAGCCCTGCTAGGTATTTGGCATTTTTATTTTGAAGCCAAAGACAGGCTCTGATAGGGGAAGATACAAGGAATTAACGGATCTGAACGTTATTATGTTCAGCAATAATAAAAGTGATTTAGGGCAGACTGTCACCAATTAAAGATCCCTTTGTTTAGTTCATGTGTTTCTGTGTATGCTAGTTAGACTTGGTTTTTCCTATCACTGAAATACTCCTTTGGGTTGTGGGGGGAGGGGATGTTATAATTGGCCACCTTAATTATGCTTCACAAAGATACATTGGTGAGAAGAGTTTGTTTGTTTTTAATTCAATAGCTATTTTCTCTGGTTCTTCCCAATTACTAGGGAGGTTTTAATGAGATCATTTTAAACTGTGAGGGATCTTCCCCCTTCAGACTGTTACCATTATCATCCCTGCTCCATAAAATTTGAAAACGCCTTTTAATCCTTTTCCTATTTAGCTGCTGGTATTGTGGGCTTGAGAGGGTAAGAAGTGTGAGTTTGTGAGTGTGTGTGTGTGTGCACGTGCACATGCCCTCGTTTCCCAGGAAATATTTAAATTAGAAAACACTCTAGTCTTTTTCAGGCACTTAAAAAATGTGTGTCTTTACGAAAATAAAAGATGAAAACATCTGTTTCAGGTTGTAATCCTGTGTGTTCGATCACTCATCGTGCAACGTTGAGTCCTTCCATCACCTATGTATCTTCATTTGCAATTGCGAGTGGAAGTGGAAGTGGGGAAGGTTGTACTAAGATTAAAGTTATGATTCTCAGCCACGTGCATTGGCTCACGCCTTTAATCGCACCACTTTGGGAGGCTGAGGCGGGTGGATCACCTGAGGTCAGGAGTTTGAGACCAGCCTGGCCAACATTGCGAAACCCTGTCTCTACTAAAAGTACAAAAATTAGCTGGGCATGGTGGTGCTTGCCTATAATCCCAGCTACTTGGGAGGCTGAGGCAGGAGAATCAGTTGAACCCAGAAGGCGGAGATTGCAGTGAGTTGAGATTGTGGATTGTGCACTTCAGCCTGGGTGATAAGAGTGAAACTGTCCCAAAAAAAAAAATAAAAAATAAAAAAGTTATGATTCTATATGAGCTGTCACTCACATTATGTTGTTGTTGTTTTTTACTGGTGACTTTTGAGCCTTTTCTTCAGGACCACTAGACCTGAACTCTTCTGCAGGATAGCCCCAGGTGGAAAAGTAAAATAGTATCTCCTTTATTTGTGTTGCATATTAGACTTTTATCTAAAATTTCAATTAAACAAAGCTTGCTATGAAATACACACACATACACACACGCACACACACACACACACACACACACACACACAAAGGAGAAAGAAAAATTCTGAAATAAGTTCCCTGAAAGCAGAGACTTTGTCTTGTTTATCTTATTAGCTACCATCACCAAATATAGTGTGTTGTACTTTTATTGAATGAATGATTAAGTGAATCACAAATAAAATCCATAAGATTTTGGGATTCAGTATAATTGCAGGGAATCTTACATATGCTTTACATATGTGAAAATGAAATGCAGTGAACTTTGTGTGTATTCTAATTGTATAATAATCTTTAATATGTTATTAGTTCTTGTGTCCTTAAATATTGATATATCATATCCTTTAGTATGTTATTGATTTTATTGTTATTGATTTAATATGTTATTGAGCTTAATTTATGGCAGTCCTTAGAAATGACCCATGTTTTGAGTTATTTTCATTTTCCAATCAAAATAACTGAGTGTTTTTTGTTTTGTTTTGTTTTGTTTTTACCATAATTTGGTGCTTAGTGTTACCATCACAGTATATCAATGACTAGCGGTCATATATGTCACATACCTGTATTATATATACATATATAATCCACACATGTTATATATGTACATTTATAAACTTAGAATGTCTCACATGTATTTGAGTTTTTCTGTTAAAAAATACATGACATGGATCAAACTAGATTAAAATTTGTCATCCCCAAAATTAAAGTATGACTTCATTAATCAATGAATATTATCAGTTAGCAAATAAGATTTGAAATATGGTAGCATATAGATCCAAATAGCTCAAAATCAAGGGCTGAATTTAAAGCCATAATATTTTTTAACCAATGAAACAATTTTCATATCAGACTCTGTACTCTCAAACCATGTTTTAAGTTTTTTAAAAAATAAGGATATCTTTTGTTTTCTTGTTCCTCCTCATAGAAGGATTTACTTATATATCGTCTACCTGTTCTCCTGTACCTTGAAAATGGCATGATCAGTTACTCAGATCAGAAACCTGGGCGTTATTATTAATGTCTTTCTCTGTCAACTTCAGCCCTACAATAAATCATTTTGATTTTTACCAACAAAATGTACCTCCAATCTGTCACTATTGTGTCAAATCTGGTATCATAATGATGGTATAAAACCATCCCCATTTTACCTGTAATTACTTCAATAGCCTTCTAATTGGTCTCTACACTTCCTTTTTTGTTTGTTTATTTTTTTGAAACAGGGCCTGGCTCTGTTGCTCAGGCTGGAGTGCAGTAGTGCAATCATGTCTCAAAGTGGCCTCAATCTCCCAGGCTCAAGCGATCCTCCTACCTCAGTCTCCCCACTAGCCAGAACCACTGGCGAGCACCACCATGCCTGGCTAATTTTGTAGATTTTGTTTTTTGTAGAGACAGTGTCTCACTATGTTTCCCAGGCTGGTCTCCAACTCCTGGGCTCAGGCCATCCTCCAGCATCTGCCTCCCAAATGCTGGGATTGTGGGCTGAGCCACCACACCTGGCCTCCACGTGCGTTATTACTTCCCTCTCTGTTTCCTTCACAGAGCAGCTAGAATGAACACTGAAGTATGAGAATTTCATTACAACACTGTTTTGCTTAAGACTCCAGTGGCTTCTCATTGGAATTAAAATAAAAGCTTACCCTTGGTCATGGCTGCCGTGCATAGCAAATCTGGTCCCTGTCGTCCCTACCAAGGTTGTCTTGTTTTGCTCTGCACCGGTCCCACTACACGGCATCCAAGGCTTTTCCAGTGTACCAGGATTTTTCCTCACCTGAAGTATTTCCTCTGCCGGCATTGCACTTCCCGAGGATAAGTTTTACTCATTACTCAGGCTTCACCCTAACTGTTACTTCCTTACTATTCCCTCACCTCCAATCTAAATTGTGTTTCTCATTATTCTCTGACACAGCATCCTATAGCTTTCCTTCATGGTATGTGTCACAATTATAGTTGTATATGTATGTATGTGTTTATTTGAATATGTGTGTCTACCTCCCTATACCCCAAGCACTACACCTAAAGAACTCCTGCCAGTGTAAGCCACCATTTAAAATCCACTACTTAGCATATTGGAAAGTGTAGTAAACATTTACTGGATACCTCCTGTGTCTTGGATATTGTCCTGGGCACTGGAAATACTAGGGGATAATCACAAATTCTCTGTTCTCATGGAGCTGACCTTCAGATACAAAGAGGCAGGCAATAAATACAGAAGCATATTTTTTTGATTGAGGACTCTTGCTGCAAGGCACTACATAAAAAGTTGGATTTTACAAAAGAAAGAATGCATGCTTGTCTTGCCCTAATCAGGGTCCCGTAGCTCAGATATCCTCATTTTGTCTGTGTTTTTTTAACCCTGCCAGGCTACTCCTCAGTGTGACTTTTGCTCTGGCACTTTAAAACCCTCATCAATGGCATTCTTTGTCCTCCTTTCCATTTGTACTGGCAGCTGAGAAATTTGGCAATTCCTTACATAGTGACTAATAGCAATACTTCTTTGCAGATGTAATGCACCATATAAATGGCAAGTCCTGTATAAACATTAAATAATTAGCTTTCATAATAACCCTATCAAGATAGAGTATAAAACTCTCTGTTTTTTATGGAAATAACTGAGTCATTGTGAATGTACCTGTTAAAATCACAGAATGGTGAAAGAATCTGTGTTGTGAATCTGACATTCTAGACTTCTGTTTCTGATTAATAAATAAACATATCTACAAATATTACTGTGTAAAATGATGTCCTGTAAAAAGTGAACTTTTAAAATAAATCTATCATTTATAGGTTATTTTAAAGTATATAAAATGCAAACGTACAGTAAGTTACTGACTTTAAGTTAGAACATATGATTTTAGCCATTTGACTTACTTTGGTGATACATTTTAAAATGATCTACCAGACTTTCAAGTCCACTGAATATTAACTATTTAAATGTAGATTCTAATGAGAACACATGGACACAGGTTGGGGAACAACACACATCAGGGCCAGTTGGGGGGCAGAGAAGGGCAAGGGGAAGGAGAGCATTAGGATAAATAGCCAATGCATGTGGGGCTTAAAACCTAGATGTCAGGTTGTTGGGTGCAGCCAACCACCATGGCACATGTATACCTATGTAACAAACCTACACATTCTCCACTTGTATCCCGGAACTTAAAGTCAAATTAAAAAAAAAAAAAAAGTTGATCCTTACTGATGTACACTTTTCTCTGGAACACATTACAAATTTTAACTGAAACCTACTATGCCAAACTTACCTTCTCTTTGTCCTGAAGACTTAGTGCTGTTGGAATAAGCACTAGGGAGTATTTTGCATGGCAGTACAGGAAGAGTCATTATGGCGTTCATATTTCTGCAAAATGTGAGTGTGGTTTAAGCTTGAACCCAATCTGGATGTAATTCTAACAATTAAAAGACCAGAGACAACATGGCCCCATTTCTACAGCCCAGCAGAATACAGAAACATACAACTGTATTTAAGTTAGCTTGCTTCTCCATCATATGCTATGTAAATAAACAATTTGCTAGTAATTGTTTTTATTCTGGTAATTCTTCTCATTTTATTTGCAATTCCTTGTATTCATTCACGTTACGTTGTTGTTATCATAGAATGTTGAGTGATATTTGCCATCCATCCGCTATATCAGATTTTCAGAATGTATAATTTTTGAATAAAAGTTTTCCTTTCCTAGGTTAGAACATAAGAGTTTTGTCAAATCTTCAAAAGTGCTTCTACCAGCTTATTTTCTTCCAGGATCCTAAGCAAAGCATAATTTAAGGTTTAAAAACAAAGTTGCATGATACAAGAAAAATACAAGTAGAAGATGACATAATTATTGTAGAATATTCCTAGATATATTCAGTGTCAAATTTGAAAAATTAAATGAATGTCTTTAGGGAACTTTATACAGAATTGATGTTCACCTGCATCTTTTTTAGAAACAAATTCCTTAGCTTTAGAAGATGGTGTTGTAAGATGGATAATACTTGATGGAATATTATTTTACTTATTATTTTAGTTTTCCTCTTCAGTGGGTTATCTTTCTGTACATTTATCCTTTTGTTGGAATCTTTTTTAAAGTTTGGAATTATTTAGTAAATATTAAGAAATTTTTCACACATTTGTACAAAGAGCAGCACTTCATTCTTCTGGGCAATGCTGTCAGCTAAAAAGTAAGACTGCAAATAGTTATAGAAGACTTTATGGTATGCTTTCTGATCCAGCCTTCAAAATATATCTCTTAATTCAAAATAACCTGCAATAAGACCCTATTGTATTACTGTTTCCCAAAAAGGTGAATATTAATGTTTTTTGACAGACGTCAACATTTTACATATCCCTCACTTCAAGGAAGATACAAGAGTTATAGCATAGCTGCCAGACACAAAAGATGGGTTAAATGAAAGAATGATAGTTATTTTGATATTAAATTACACCTATTTACATCAGCATGAAATTGGTGTTCAGACAGGGAACTAGGAGTATTATAAAAGTAAGTAATGTTTTCTGTACTCGAAATTAAAGACTAGGTATGTGAGTAGTAATTTTGAAAACAATTAAAATGGTACATGGCAACAGAAATGGGTTGTCACTGAGCATTTATAGAGTTGTCTTTATTTACCTCCTCTTTATTTTCTCCTCCAATATACCTTAGTTTTTAAGGGTTTCATTTTATTTATTTTTTCCTAGTTGACAAGAGGTTACTATTTGCTGCAAGATTTCATTGATAAAGTAGTCTTTATCAATGGAAGTAGAAAAAAATAAATAATAAACCCCAGGACTGCAGAATATCTTCCTCTATTTTTCCCAAGATACCCACTTCTAATTAAATTGCCCATATTTAATTAAAATACTTATTAATATACAGCTTTTTCAGTCATTTTCTGGTTGAAATATAAAAGGAAGCATTGATAAAAAGTAGCACATCTTATGTGTTATGAATAATGAAATCTAATTCTCAATATTATTCTGAAAATGTAGTGTCCTCTTCCAAGAAAAATAATCTGAGAAAACACAGGAATGCAGAATATATTCAAAGATAGCCATGATTGTCAGGAGGGAAATTTCTCACTTATGTTACAGTAGAATGAGTCTGAAATATTAATTATATCATGATACTTGTGTATTTAGAATTATGAACACTGTGTTAAGACCAGATAGGCAGGCAACTTGGTAGAGAAGTGTTCTTTATGTACTGGAGATCTGTATTCTAGCTTGGCTACTGCGTCCTACAAATTCTTCATCTGTGAACCAAAACCAATACATTCGCTTTGTCATAGACTTGTTATGAGTATTAAATGAGTTGTTACTTACTAAGATTCCTTACACAGTAAATGTTCAATTAGCATCAGCCATTACTAACATCATTATTATATTGCTGACATTATTATTATTATTATTATTATTATTTATGTGGCATGCTCCTCTCCCCCTGAGGAGCCTTAATTTATTAATTTCTAAAACAAAAAAATGCAGATCACACATCTATCGGGCCCCTAACTGCACTGATATTCTATGATTCATGAAGGTAAAGGCATTGTATGTAGTTCACAAATATTCACAATTAGTTGTTCACATTTAACTTGAGCACTTGAGCCTACCAAGATTGGATAGTGGTGAGACTGTAGCACAGTGACGCACAATCACCATTAAGTCAAGCCTTTTGCAATAATAAAGTGAATTTATTGGAAATACAATGGATTAGATAGAACAATTGCATTTTTACATTACAATAGTCACGTGGTAAACAAGCAAAAAAACAAAACGTAAAAACACTTCACTGGGAATCAGAATAGCTGGGTTTTCTTCTGGTCCCCTTCTCATAAATAACACAAGCAAAGCTTCCTGGGACTTGGTAGTCTCTGTTTATGGGATTGATTATATGTTGCCAAAGACCTCTGCCCATTCTGTAATGTTATGTTTCAGTTCTAAAATTTCCTATAATGCACTTAAAGACGGTTTTGCAAGTATTAAAGTCTCCATATTACTTGGAGCACTTTCTGTTTAACTTATTTTATTCTGCTTTGCTTCCTGTCTTAATGTTACCCAGATAAGTTGAAAAGACACCACTGAATTTTAGAATTCCTTTCTGAAAACATGTTTACTTATTTTGAGAATTGTGTTAAAATTGATGTAAAGTTTTCAAAAAGTAGTGATTATATGCTTTGTTATGTTTTGTACAATTAGTGAACTTTTTAATTTTATTTTATTTTATTTATTTATTTATTTATTTTTTGAGATGGAGTCTCGCTCTGTGGCCCAGGCTGGAGTGCAGTGGCGCGATCTCGGCTCACTGCAAGCTCCGCCTCCTGGGTTCACACCATTCTCCTGCCTCAGCCTCCCAAGTAGCTGGGACTACAGGTGCCGCCACCACGCCCGGCTAATTTTTTGTATTTTTAGTAGAAATGGGGTTTCACCGTGTTAGCCAGGATGGTCTCGGATCTCCTGACCTCGTGATCCGCCTGCCGGCCTCCCAAAGTGCTGGGATTACAAGCGTGAGCCACCGCACCCGGTCCAGTGAACCATTTTTTTTAAAGAAAAAAACCTTCTAGGATTCAAATATTCAATGAAATGTATGTTTCCTCTAATTTAATAGAATAAAAAAATGAAATGCTGTTGAGTTAAATTGCATGTACCAAACTATACACATAAAATAAAACTACGCAAATATGAAAGAAACATTACATTGTTACAATCTTAGAGAGAACTCTGGTTTAATACCTTTTTAGGTGATATCTACTTGGATACACTATGCATGCTACTTGCTCTTTTCAAATTAATATTAGACCTTTTTGACAATTCCAAATTAAAATTTTCATACAATTCAAATCAAGAAACATTAAAAGTATATATACTTTGGTTAATAGAAATGTTAAAAGAGAAAAGGAGAAGCTTTTCAAAAGATCTTATCTGGGAATACTTATGGATGCTTTTGGTTTTTCTGCCAAAATGCTGCGAATCATTTGAATTTCATTTTTATTGTGATGACTTAAGTGTACACATGAATTTTGAAAACTGGACAGTTTCACTAAAAGTTTCATATAGTTTTATAATGTGGCACCATATTATTTTTCCCCAAAAGGAAATCTTGGGATAAGTATAAGAAAGAAAAATTAGTTTTAGAAGAGAGAAGAAAAATACTAAATTCCTAACTTCATGCAGAATTGCCCGTAGTCATGGGCAATACTAAAGTTTTATGCTTTACAGCTGCAAAAATAATTACATGAGCATTATCTAAGCAACAGTTTTTAATGGATTACATTTTGTTAGTTTTTCATGATATATTGTAAAAGACCAAATAACATAGTAAATGTTAAAGAAAACTTGATTTATGTGACTTAGACCTTTGATATTTCTGCAAGACATTTTATTATTCATTGGTTTGAGAAATGATTCAGCTTGTAAATAAGATATAGCATTACCAAATTGGTTTTAAGGTTGCCACATAGAAAAATTGTGCATATTGTTTACTTTTATTTGAAAAGTATTTTACTTTTGGGTGTTCAAAGGTGTTAACCTTTTCAGAGGTGTTATCATTGATTAATAATGTGATCCAGCAAAGGCACATACTGCCTGTCAAGGTCAATCCATTTGCTTTTTCTACAGGCCTTATATTTTATTTGTGTTACATTCTTAACACCTAATAATAATATAAGCTTACAAATAGTGAAAGTCTTTATACTCTGTTCTTTTATTATGTGGTAACAGTAGCTGGAGTTTTCAGTTTAACAAGGTTTAGCTTTGTGTCTATATATTTTATTAATAGTGAATAGTATTGAAGTTAGAATTTAAACAGTTTGGTGAGATCAGATTTATTTTGCTTTTCCTTTTACTGTTCTTTCCAAAGATAAGAAAAAAAAGTCTTCTCTTTGAAGCAGTAGTTTCCAAATATTAACATAGTCATGCCGTGCCCAAGTTGTCTTAATATTCAGATTAAAAAATGGGGATTTTTTTCATGGATGTGATAACTTACTTGAATGTATACATCTAGTTGGTTGGAATTGAGGAAGGAAAAATTTTAAACTGGTTTGAGGTTTTGAAAAAAAAGTTTAAGAGTGATTTTTGAAAGAACAGTTTGAGCATAAGTTTTTTACGCTGTAGTACTTCACCCATGAAAGCACTTTTAAATGCCAGTGGAATGGAAAGACATCCATTCCAGTACAAAATTATAGTAATAAATATTAAATTCAAATATTCTTTTAAAAATTCAATAGGATTTATTTATTTATTTAGTTGAGACAGAGGCTGGAGTGCAAAGGCACGATCTCAGCTCACCGCAACCACCACCTCCTGGGTTCTAGCAGTTCTGCTGCCTCAGCCTCCCGAGTAGCTGGGATTACAGGCACGCACCACCACACCCGGCTAATTTTGTATTTTTACTAGAGACAGGGTTTCTCCATGTTGGTCAGGCTGGTCTCGAACTCCTGACCTCAGGTAATCTGCCCGCCTCGGCCTCCCAAAGTGCTGGGATTACAGGCGTAAGCCACCACGCCCAGCCCAATTCAATAGATTTTAAAAGATAAATAACATATATCAATCCAAATCTGTGCACTTAACATACTAATAAACATTTTCAGTACCATGTTAAATTAGGTTACCAAAATGGTTCACATTCTGTTACACATCAGATCAAGGAAAGCAGGGTGGAGGAACAATAACTATTGGACTTTGTACTGAAGTATATGTATCTTCATCCCTCTTTTGTGAAAAGGGAAGCAAAAGTATTAAATAGTTTGTTCAAGATTGCATGTCTAGTATACAACAGAGTTGTATTTAAGACTAACGTGCCAAATAATTCATGATTTCTTGATGTTATCAAGATATTGGGGACAATTTTACTGTATGAACTATTTTTGGAATATGTATTTGGTTTCTTTTCCACATCGAATTCTAACAGTTACAAAATACTGCTTGTTTTACAGTATGTTAATACTATATTAGTATCCAGTTGAGATTACAATAGTGAATTGTTTCTTCCTCCACAGTATGGGACTAATGTTAGTAGTACAAGTAGAATTAATAGTATCTCTCATTCTGAATATGTTAAGGATTAAATGTGATAATATACACCAAAAAACAACAAAAACATAGAACATAAAAGTGATGCTGTTGGTAGCACTGCTGTTATCCATATTGGTGCCTTCTAACATTCTCAGTAATCATGGAAAAACACAACGAGTTTCAATGTAGTGGCTTTGTAGATATGTCTAAAGTTTTTATAATGAGCATATTTAAATTATGATGATTATATAACCTTATACATTAATTTTATATATTTATAAAATATCGCTCGATTAAATTCATGCTTGAAGTATCTTAATTTTTTTCTTTTAATATTTAGCTTTGCATGTATATGTAATTCATTTAATTATAGAAAGCATTATCCTGTGGCATCACATAGATAAAAGGAAGATTCACTTATATTCGTTAGCACATGGCTGAGAAAAATGTAGGCAGCAGGCAGAAAAGTAATGCAAGTTAAAGATGAGCCAAATGCTAACTGTGAGGGCATTAAGCAGCAGAACACACTCGCCTGCTGGACTCTGAAGAATATCAGATTATCCCTCCTGTGTGTGTTTAAGGCCAAATATCTTTATTAAATTGCAGATGTCTATAAGTAGATATAGATTCTTAAAGCTGTATTGCAAGAGCTATTAGTGGTAATTTATTATAATTATAATAAATGTCTGCTGCTGAAGTTCAGAGATTAGGACTGTATACATCACTTTTGAGTATAATGATTTAATCTTGTTTCTACAGTACTTCGGGATGACTTCAGACAAAACCCTTCGGATGTCATGGTTGCAGTCGGAGAGCCTGCAGTAATGGAATGCCAGCCTCCACGAGGCCATCCGGAGCCCACCATTTCATGGAAGAAAGATGGCTCTCCACTGGATGATAAAGATGAAAGAATAACTGTGAGTATTTCATTCAACAGCAGAGGACATGTGTTGGTCTGTGTGTATCTTTACCGAAGAAAAAAGAGAAAAATGAAGTCGATTATTTTAAATAAAAGCTTGCGTCAGCTCCCATGTTCAGTTTTTCTTTTAAAAAATATATATTTCAATTCTTTCTGTGTTGACATGAAAATAAGTAAGGAAAATGCATGGTGTTTAGAGATCAGTAAAAGAAAAACTATAATTCCTGTTTTAGTGTCTCAGTGTTAACACTTTTATGTATGACTTAATTATTGTCATAACTCAAGGTTTATAAAATTTCCATGTGTTTTCGTAAAAACTGTTTATTAAAGAAAATCTGTTATTTAGTATGTTTCCAGAAGGCCTCTTAAGCCACTTCAAGGTGTTTTTATGTTTTTTTCTCATTTTTAAAAGTGCTTTTCTGTTCTATAGTGTTCAATATTGTTTCTGAAAAATAAAATCTTATTTTGAAAGGTGGTTAATGGTGAATTTATCTCAATATAAAATGAAGTCATGTGATGAGATTATTGGATTTCAAATTCCTGCTCTGATGTAAGAAATTATACGTGATTTGTATGAAGTCAAAATGCGTTTTCTTCTTGACAGCCGTGATTCTATATGACTTCTTTGCTTGTTTTGTCTTGGAAGATGTTGACTAAAGCACCTCGGTCACCAAGCCCTCATTGATTTTGTGGTTGCTCAATATTTCCCTTTACAATTCTGTTTGTTCAGCATGCACTGGTATCTGTCCATTGTGAATTTGCTGGTCAAGATTTAAAGTTCCCTGGGAGAATGTATGTGTGAGGAAAAGGTCAC
The DNA here is from genome assembly GCF_009828535.3 of Hylobates moloch. Classification (NCBI taxonomy): domain Eukaryota; kingdom Metazoa; phylum Chordata; class Mammalia; order Primates; family Hylobatidae; genus Hylobates; species Hylobates moloch. Next base: position 78,620,434 of record NW_026652279.1, read on the forward strand.
TGCTGAAGATGTACAAGAGCAAAGTTATAACATAGACCGCACAACCTAATTAGCAGTTGCACTGTTTCTGAGCACCTGGTTAGTAGATTAGCTTGGAAAAAATTAATATTGATTAAAGTAGAGAAGGTTGTGTTAGACCAGCGTTTAGAGACCTTGAAAGAAAATTAAGCATTTTTTTCATGTAAATCTGAATTAGAATGAGTCTCCCGAAGGATTTCTATAATTCTTGGGATTGGTGTGAGGATGACCCGGTTGTGCTCATAAGTGCTGCAGAGTCAGATGACAAAAGGAACTATATGTGGAAACACTGGTTTTTGGAAATGAAGTCAGGAAAGAGCATGGGAGAAATAGAGTGAAGAAACAAACGCTTCTCTTGTTAGTGACAACAGATTCCTTTTGGATTCATGTACAATGAAGATAAGAATACTTTGCCCTTAAAGATATATTCTAGATCATTTAATGACCATTATCTATAATTCCCCTTTCCCTTCCTTACTGATTCAAACACATTAAAACAATTATCGTCCCTGACTTTCCCTCATGCCTTTCCTGATAACCTATTCGTGTTTTATACAAGTTAGTGACAAAATCCTGGTTTTTTTTTTTGAGACGGAGTCTTCCTCTGTCACCAGGCTGGAGTGCAGTGGCACGATCTCGGCTCACTGCAACCTCTGCCTCCTGGGTTCAAGCCATTCTCCTGCCTCAGCCTCCTAAGTAGCTGGGATTACAGGTGTGCACCACCACACCCAGCTAATTTTTGTATATTTAGTAGAGATGAGGTTTCATCATGTTGGCCAGGATGGTCTCGATCTCCTGACCTCATGATATGCCTGCCTAAACCTCCCAAAGTGCTGGAATTACAGGCATGAGCCACCACGCCCGGCCAACAAAATTCTTAGCCCTGGAGATGCAACTTGATCAAAACCCAGTGAGTGTTCCGCTGGAGCTTACATTTTATGAGTGTGTATACAGACAAAACCAAAATAAATAAGTGTAATATACGGTAAGTTAAACTATAATAAATCCTATAAAAACAGAGAAAGAGTATACAGACAAAAACCAAAATAAATAAGTGTAACATACAGTAAGTTAAACTATAGTAAGTCCTATTAAAAATAGTGAAGAGGTAGATGAATTCATTAGGGTTCAGGTGGGACTGAAATTTTAAATAGGCTGGTTAGAGAGAATGCCTCACATAAAAACCTCAAAAAATTGATGGAATGAACTATACAAGTGTCTGGAAAAAGGGTATTGTAGGCAGACAAAATATTAAATAGAAAAACCCTAAGGTGGGGTATACCTAACGCATTCACTAGAGAGTAAAAAATCAGTGTTGGTTAAACAGAATGAGTAAAGATTTATAGGAGATACTATTGGGGGAAAGCCATTTTAAAAAGGCTATGAATTTAATAATTGTCCAACTGTGTAGGCTCTTACAGGTGTTGTAGATAGTTTGGCCTTTCTTCTAAGTAAAGTAGGAAGCCTCTGCTCTCTTGAGAACACACTGAAACGTGGCAATGGTAGAGGCAGGGAGACCCACTGAGAGCTCTCAGGGTAATCCGGGTAAGAGACAAATGGTGGTTTGAACCAGGCTGCAAGGATGGGGAGGTAGTGAGGAGTGGCTAGATTCTGGATGTACTACAAAGCAATAGCCAACAGAATTTGCTAACAGACTGGATGTGTTTGCGAGCAAGAGAGAGAAGTCAAGGACCTCCTAATTAATTGGCCTGCTCAACTGAAATGGTAGAGATGCCATAAACTGAGATGCCATAGATGGTAGGAGAAGATTTGGGGTGGGAAGTATCAGGAGCTTAGTTTTAGACATGGTAATTTTGAAATGCTTATTGGATATCCAAGTATAATTGTCAAATAGGCAGCTGGATACATGAGTCAGAAATTCAGAATTGAGGTTGAGGTTGGAGAAAAAATTACATTGTGGTAGACATACAAGTACTCATTACTATGCAGTTCTCCTGTCCTGGGCAGATGAAACACTCTACTTCCCAGCTTTTTTGCTGTCCGGCAGACCTCTTTGACTTTTTCAGCTTCGTGGGTTGTGAGTGAACATTAAAGAAATTAAATACTAGTGGTTTAAATACTCCAGTACTCTCTTTACCACTCTGCCACCAAGGAAGCTACTTGTATTGAGGTAGTGCAACTGCAACGTGAAAGACACCCGGAGAGCCTGAGCCCCTGAGTTATGTGTAGAACTTTCTACCCCACACCTGTCTTCTCAAGATGGACATGTAAAATGAATGAGAAATAAATCTTTGTTGATTAAGTCACTGAGGATTTTTTAGCACATATAGCATAGCCTATCCTGATGAATATGGGAGTCATCAGTGCTTACATGTTATTTAAAACAGGAGACTGCAATCACCAAGGGAATGATTGCAGATAGAAAGGAAAAGCGGTCCAATGCTGAGTTCTCATGGAGAAGAGGCAGAAAGAGCAGTGGAAACTGAGAGGGAGCAGTCACTGAGAAAGGAGGAGAATTAGAAGGGCCGCCAAGTAAAGACAGTTTGAAGGAGGTGTCAGTGACAGAGTCAATTGCAGCTGGTAGATGGAGTAATAATGAGGATTAAGAATTCACCACTAGATTTAACAACTTGGTGAGCAATCATAAATGACCTTGACAAGAGCCATTTCAGGGGAGTGGTGGGGGTTAAAACCTCATTGAACAGTTCAAGACAGACTGGAAAGATCAAAACTAGACACAGAGCGTAGACAACTCTTTTTAATGTCATGTTCCATACGCTAGATACAAAATAATGGTGGTCGTAGTCTTGCATTTTGAAAGATCTCAGTTAATTTTAAAGGTTATATTTTGTGTGTATGCTCGTGTATGTGTTAATTTTTTGTGACATTCACAGTTTAAAATCACTATAATACATTTGATTTTTAAAAATTCTTGGAACTCCCTGATGTATCATATAGTGAATTAGATGACATTTTACTCTTCATGCCAAAATGTTTAATTTATTATAGAATCTTCACTTACTTTTGCTGTCTAAGGGGCTGCTGTCCTCTAATTAAAGAGCACCAGTTCCCCCACACTATCAGTAGCTTCTAGTCAATGTGAGAACCACCTACAATAAGGAATCAAACAGTTTAAAGTTGTAAAAACCCATGACTATGAAATGATGCCAAGATGTTAATATATAAATAACTTTTAAATCATTTACATGCTGCCAAAATGATGATCCATGATGGTGTTCCATATGCTAGGAAGTTGTAACATCTGAAACTTTTACTATTTCTAAGACCATCTGTGTGTTTTGTATAAATTATGACTGTGGAACTGATAAAACACTGGAGGTACAAAAGCACATTTATACATTTGGGAAAAGGAATACATTAAAAATCAGCAGTTTGGGTTCAAAATCACTGATCTTATGTAGATCATAATTGTTTTTGTTTTATTTTCTTCCTTTAGGCAAAACTGAAATTGAATAATTAAAACAAAAACTTAGAACATAAACAGAATACATGACATTATTTCCAGTTCTTTTTTTCAATAGTGAAAATAAATTCTTAAAAGATGTTGGTTATTAGTCATTGTACGTGATTCTTCTTTCCTAAGCTTTATATTCAAATGAGTGTTTTCATCTCTATTGTTAATGTACTTTGCCAAATGTGCTGAGTGCAGATGAACAGAAATTAAAGCACATAATATCGTTATGAAAGACAATTGAAGATTGCATGCTTATTGCTACAGTTTTGGTTATAGGAATTTCTAGAGTTCTTTAATGTGGTGGCTTTCTTTGTTGAAAATTTAAAGTACACCTCTCCCAGCTGTGAGAACAAAGACACACCCTACACAAAAGGGAAATATGTAGTTGAATTATAGCTGCACCTGTATTTTTTTTAAGTTCTTAATTCATTTCTTCTTACATTGACCTGGATTCTGAGCCAAATTTTAGATCCAGGATGATTATAAACCAGGAATATATAAATAACATTTTCTTATTCTCTTACCTGATAGGAGAGTCTTTTAGAACTTTTTTGGCACGTTATTTCTTAGAATCACTTGAAAGAGGCCTTAAATGATGTTTGTCTCTAGTGTTCTTTCTTTTCTAGACGTTAGTATTTATATTTAGAGTTAGAAATAAAAGTAGTTTAACTGGTAGGCTAGATTAAATTGATTTACTTCATGTGTTTGAGACTTAATCATATCCATCATTATTAATAAATGAAATTTTCTTATACAGATGAATCGGAGGACTAAAGCGTTCTTGGATGTCTTTGAAAATGCCTCACGAAAAGCGATTTTTAAAAATTTCACTACTTTTTAGAAATATCGCATTGAAGTTCAAGGCATTTTTTTAGGGTGGAGAAAAGAAAATATTAAGATTGGGAAAAAGTTAACACCAAGTATTGAAAAAATAATTATTTTGTTCAATCTAAAAACTAAAATTGCCTTCTACATTAAGGAAAAAGTTAAAACATTTAAAGTAGACATCACAAATATTTTCCTAGATTAAGTTTGTTTTAAAATTTGCCACTTATTCTGTGTTTGTTTTCTTAGACAGTTTTAATATTTTTATCTCAGCAAAAAGGTGAGTTTGTTATAAATTAGCACAGTTTCTTTGGGTCACAGACAATTGCACCAAGTTCCAGGCATCAGTTTCTCGTACTTTGTATTGGATTTCTGTAAAATGAACCTGGTGGTAGCTGCAGGAATTGCAGGCATAGAGATGAAATTGCTGATCTCTTATGGAGGATGGCTTATAGATAAAACTTATTTAATTGACTATTACAAGCATAAAAACAAATGTGTTTATGAAATAAAATATTAAGGTATTTAATAGTACCTAGGTGATAACTGATGAGACAAGAGCAACTGTATAGTTTATCTTAATATATGTTAAAAATAAGATCATAAATTAATACCATTATACTAACAGAAAATGACACTTTTGTGTATTTGTATGAGATCCACTAATTGACAAGTAGTAATTAAACCTTTTGTTTTAGATTAGTAAATGAATATTTACAGAAACAATAGTAAATTTTCAATATCTGTACATAGTATATATGATATGTTTATTGAGTTTTACAAGTTAGGATTTAAGGCCTTGTATTTAGCTCTTCTGCATAAGTGTGTCATGAAAGTCAATTGAAAAAAGTTCCTTTTGCCAGGCTCGGTGGCTCATGCCTGTAATCCTAGCTCTTTGGGAGGCCAAGGCAGGCAGATCACTTGAGGTCGGGAGTTCGAGACCAGCCTGACCAACATGGAGAAACCCTGTCTCTACTAAAAATACAAAATTAGCTGGGCGTAGTGGCGCATGCCTGTAATCCCAGCTACTCGGGAGGCTGAGGCAGGACAGTCGCTTGAACCCGGGAGGCAGAGGTTGCAGTGAGCTGAGATCGTGCCATTGCACTCCAGCCTGTGCAACAAGAGTGAAACTCTGTCTCAAAAAAAAGAAAGAAAGAAAAGAAAAAAGTTCCTTTTTATTCTGAAAAATTTTAAATAAAAATTATTTAAATTTATTTATTTAAATTTTATTTTATTAAATTTAATTTAAATAAATGTCAATTTTTAGAGATAATAATAACAATAGCTATTGCATATTAAGAACTTGCTATGTATTATATGCTTTATATCATCTCATTTTATCCACTTGAAAGCCCAGTGCCTAAGCTGTTTTCTTTACATTAGGGTACACTTATACTTGTCAATTTAGTCTTATGAAGAAGGTGAAGAAGAAGAAGGAGATGATGACGATGATAATAGTAAACACTTATTATAGCACTTGCTATGTGCCAGGTCCTATTATAAGCACTTTATGTATATTCACCAGTTTAATCCTGACAACAATCTTGTCAGATACATGCTAAAACTTCTCCTAATGCAGTCACTACGTCTCAATTGGCTGGTGGGGGAACAGAGGGCAACCAAGGGGGCACTTGCATTTTTTTCACTCATAACATTTTTTATAGGGTCCTATAGATTCTGCAACATATGTAAGAACTCTGCTATGCTATCAGTGCAAATTTTGACTCAGGATGACAGTATCTCTTAGTTTCCATTATGAAGTACTGTTTTTAATATTCAATGATTTGGAGAGATTAGTTCAAAGAATGGAAGTTGTGGTGGTCTTGAAATCGGAGTTTGGCATGTTCAAGAACTAGTCCATATTATGTTAAGTATTGAAATCTATAACATAACAAAGGTTTTTATATTTGAAAAGTTGAGTTGTTTTATAAAAGATGACACAGAAATGGTCAAATTTGGCCAAATATTATAGCTCAGACAACCTAAGATTATTTATTCTGAAGACTAGAAGTCTTACCTAAAAAGATATTAGAGGTTATCTAAAGAAAACAATTAACTGTCATCATTTGTCATTTAGGAAAAGAAGGATTTATATTGAAAAGGATATTATAAATCAGTAAATTATTCAACTGAATATGCTTTGTAGTTATCAGTCCAAATTGTGAGTTAGCCAGGTTCTAATATCATTAGCTGCACACATTTCAAAAGTTATTGTTGAAAAAAGTAAGCAATTATGAGACATTATATAACAAACGAAAAATTGAGTTAAAATATTATTAGTGACTGGGGAATTTTGTATAGATATAATAAAATACAGTAAAAACTAACACATTAACAACAGTATAAATATTAAGCTCTGCCTAGACTCAATTCTGAAATTTCAGAAATATTTTCTTCATAATAACCTTTGTCGATCATTTATCCTGAATTATTTCATTTTATTAAGAAGGAGAGCTTAAAAGACACTCATCTTTTCATGCTTCAAATTCTTAGCTGGTATGAGCCTTTGTGACTTAAGCATTATTGAATGACTTATATTATTCCTTGAGATAAGTTATGCTGAGTTGTTTATTCTTCTTCCTACTGTCCTTACAGTAGCATGTCACAAATATTCTCTATGTCTACGATTGTTTTTACATGATTGAAAAAATAATTTAGATGATGGGGAAATAATTTATTGATAAGATATTTATTTTCATCAAAGCCATTATCCAATCGGTGACTATTTTTTTTTCATTTCATCTACTGATTGCATAGCTGAATTAAGATTTTATCCATTCTTCTTTGCAAAATGTAGAAAAAAAATTTTCAGCATCAGTATGCTTTATCGTGATGAACAAGTATATTTAGTAGCTTTTTCTTAAGATTTTTACCTTGCATAGGAAAACCAACCATTCTGGTTTGCCCAGGACGGTCCTGGTGTTAGAAATGAGAATTCTATTCCCAAGAAATCCCTCAGGTCTGGGAAAATGGGGATAGTTGGTCACTGTAGTCCTAGATGATTTAAATGAATTGTTTTGTGTATGAGTGACATTGAATAACAAATCACATTTGTATAAGGTAAGTAAAAAATAGCTAAAATATATAGAAGGGTTTTTTCTGTATCATTTCTTTCAAAAGCAAGTTAAAGATTTGAAAATCCATAATGAAGGTAGGAGAACAATTTATTCAGTAAAAAACAAAACAAAACCAATAAACCAAAAATAGCTATTTAATACTTCCCATTCCCATGCTGACGAGGTAAAATTATTAGAATGGAGTATGTCATCAGGTCTTTTCCTAGTCCTTTTCTGCTTCCTGTGTGTCTTTGTAGGTTTCTTTGATTTCCATTGTTGGTGTGATATTTTGGTAAAAAGCAGCTGACTCACATCCCATCCAAATCCCCAGTGCCCTTAAGATCCTTCACAAATTTGGCATTCAGCCCACTCCTTGCCAATTGCTTCCTTTTCCCCCAATTCCCACGTCTCCTTCCTACGCCATCTGCTTCTCCTCCCTTCCTTCGATTAGTGCTTTTGTCTGCTCTTCCAATTTCTTTCATTGTTCAATGTCTTTTGCTTCCTCTTCCCCTCCTCTCCCCTAGAGGAAATTAACATACTTAATACAGCTGATGTCATAAACTCCCTTTTCCCTAAGAAGTTAAATTTCTGTTTCTGCAAAATAAATACACAGCTCTGTTGTGTGAAGGTCAAAGGAAACCTGAGTAGTAAACCTGAAATAGATTTTTTTTTGGGTTCATCTTACAGAAAGTGTCAATGCATATTATGTATTCTATTTATTTTCCAAAATAAATTTTCTATTTGGGATTTAAATATGGTAAGTCAACACAACTTTATTATACCAGTCATTGGATTGAATAAATGACTTAAAAATAATTTTTCCTGTCTATCTTAATTTTCATATTTAATAATTGAAACACTGGGGATTAGTAGAACAAAGCATAGGCTTGGGCATTATAAGACCACATTATAATTTCAGGTTCCAACACCTATTAAATGCCTGATCTTATGGAAGACATTTGATACATTTCATTGTTTCCATCTGTGAAATGAATTGTCTAATCATACCTAGATTAGTTCAGTGTGTCATTGAGGGAATTCAGCGACAAAATGCATGTTAAATGTCATTGTAAATGGTGACACACTTAATACATATTAGTAATGGTGTTCTCTTTATTATTGTTGTTAGTATACCTATTTGAACTCTGAATACATTTAGTCATCTAAATCTTGATGGAAAAGGAAAATCCAAAACTACTCATGCCATAACAATTCCAATTTTCTTCAAGAAGCAAGAAGATGATATAAATGTATGTGAACAAAGATCCAGCTTTCTATCTCCTCTGCCTGTATTTCTATCTATATCTGATTCACAACTGTGAGAGTTTTCAGTTGCCACAGAATCACTAGGAGTATTTTGGGTGAACATTATGAGTAAGTAAAGTCTTTAGACTAACACTGAAATTAAGAAACTGATTCAAGTTCTATGTGTACCTTTATTGGGCAATGCTATCATCAACTGGTTATTCCACAGGAGAATTCTGTCCTAATGCCCTAAAGGTACCCACCATGTGTAATGAATCAACTTCTTTCCCATGCATCTAGAACAGTTCTAGTTATGTATTATCCTTAGGGGAATTGAGAAATTATGATTCAGATGCAAAGTACTGGTTGAGAAAGGCTAGTTTTTCTTCCCAAGGAACATCCTGAAACTTTCCACACACTTGCAATTTTATTTAAATAATTACATATACACTTATCATGTTTGGACCCTGAAACTAGAAAAAAGAAAGCCAAGCATTTCACATCTACCTGTGTAGTCCAAGCAGTCTTTTGAAAGGATTGCAATAAACTAAAGCATTCTCAGTTCTGGCACACAAATTAGTTTAGATGACAATACAATTAAAAAGATAATTTCAGTGAGCATTTGGTTGTTGCTCTGTCTTTTCACTATTCATATGTTACATGTGCATTTGAAAGCTTGCATGCCAACAGCTTGGTGTACCAATATATGAGAGTCTTGGCATGTGGTTTTCTATCTGTAATGTTCTGTTCCTACACCCCCTTTGTCTAACACATTCATTTTTCAGATCTCAAAGACAACTTCCTCAGAGGAGCCATCAGCAAAATGCCACCCAAATACCCACGCTAGATTTCTTCTTCCTGTTTGCTGTTCATTTTCCTTTTTCAAGTACTTCTCTTATAATCTATTCTAAGTTATGATTTATATATTACTTATCTAATACACATAAAACATATGAAAGTCCACCTGTATTCCTCATGTCTGTCTTATGTTCGAAGCTCATATGTTCGAGAAAGTGTTAAATGAATGAAATATAAGTCAGAAATTTTGTCTTTTAGGGTACTCAGGAATGAGAAGTTGCTAATTTGAATATATGTGATTTTGTTAATTTTATTTCCACGTACGATACATATTTCTTATCTTACTCTCCTATAAAATGGGAAGAGAGTATCATCCACACCATTTCTTTTTTCTAAAGCATGATTTTTTTGGCTTAAAAATAGGAGATACTACACAAGTTAATTATGTGAGTAAATACATTGCTGTAAGTGTGACATACTGATACAGAACCTTAGAGATGGAGCTGAGTTGAGAGATTGTGAATAGGCAAGGTCCTTTGTTTTCAGGGACAAAGGAGACGCCAAGCCTGCTGGTTTACCCTGAGTCACATAATGGATTAGTGTGGAGTCTCCCGTCATTAGAGTTCTTCCTGGGATTTTTCCCATGACAGACTAGACCTGATCAACCCATCTAAAATGACGCTTAAATTTGATTACGAAATATCTTAACAAAAAACTCAACAACAAAGGGTTTTCATGGATTTATTTCATATAATTTTTCCATTTGTTTTGTGTTCTAAATTCAGTATTTCCTATCTTGGTAACAGCATTGAAAATAGTATTTTAAATATATAGGGTTTAATAAATTTCCCTGCTTATTTATTCATTAGGTACAGGGATGGCCTTATGTCGATTTGATTAATTATTTTGTACATTCTGCATGTTATTACAAACATACAGAAATTCATCTTAAATGACTGAATATCGGAGGTTGTCACACAATCTCATTCAGAAAAGAAAATAAATTGCAGCAATTTAAATAGTAAGTTAAGCTTAATCTATGACCATCTTGGGAAAGGTCTGTTATGTCCGAAGCACATTTTTGAAACTGTCCTAACAACCAGACCTTGGTCAAGTCTGGTCAATTGTTGAAAATATCCAGATAATGATATCTTCTTTGCCTGTTTATTAGGATCCTTATGAGAATCAAACCACAGTAGTCAAAAGTATTTTGAGGACTGTTGATGACAGCCTCATTATAAAGCGTTATTTTAAGTTCTCCTGTCTTGATTTTCAGTTCATGTTCATTCTACACTGAATTTAATGACTTGGAAAGGTGAAAGATATTTAACTTCAGAAATTAAAGCAAACCTTTTGAATTAAATATTTCATGGATCAAAAAACCGAACACTTGTAAAACTGTAGTATATCCTGTTTTGATCAATGTATAGGTTTACATCAATATATAAGTCTCAATGTGTAAGATATATACCTTTGTGGGCTTTATAATGTATAATCTGCATGCCCATTTTTGTCCAGGTCCTTTGAGACACGTAATTGTAATTCCTTATAAAGTGCTTATATCTTTACGTAAACTGACTGCAGGATCATAGATGAGGTGCAGTGTGTTTCGATGCAGAGGCAAGGTAGTAGAGACCAAAGATTGCCAGACAAAATATTTTCTAGTTCAACAAATAATCTCTTGTGCCTTTGGGAAACAATATACTGTATATTTTCAAGTTTCATCTAAGTACTATGATGAACTTACATATGAATTAAAGTCCTCAGTTTTGATATCACGCAATGTTGATATGCTATCCTGCTTTGACTGTTGCATACTGTTTGTTAGTATTCTCTTAAATCTCCTGAGATGATTCTGGAGTGTTTTGTTTCGTTTTTTTTTTTCCAAATGGGTTTCCTAAAAAATAAGTCTTTTGGTTTTATTTGTTTGTTTGAGGCAGGGTATCTCTCTGTCGTCCAGGCTGGAGTGCTGTGGTGTGAACATGGCTCACTGCAGCCTCAATCTCCTGGGCTCAAGTGATCCTCCCACTTCAGCCATGTGAGTAGCTGGGACTACAGTATGTGCAACCATATCCAGCTATTTTTTTTTTTTTTTTTTTTTTTTTGTGGAGATGAGGTCTCACCATGTTGCCAAGGTTGGTCTTCTATAGGGCTGGGATTACAGGTGTGAGTCACCACACTCAGACCCAAAACAGTTTTGCATACTTTTCCAAAAGTTAGTTCCACTCACGTGTTAGTTTCAGTCAAAGTAACATTAGATGACATAGAGGACTGCCTCACCAAGTATGCCTATGCTGCCTTCCACATGGAATTCCACCAGCTCTTGAAAATCACTGAGATGAAACCTGATATGGTTGCATGCTGCTGGTTAGCATCCATGATCTATTAGTCAAAGTAGACCTTCCAGGAAGCAGAAAGTGTCTCAGAAATTGGAGTAATCAGCCAACAAAAAAGTTGTACTTCATAATTCAAAATAATACAGTATTTTAAGCAGAAGTGCTGTATTAAAATGATACAAAATGAACACACATGGTCAAATAACAAACCTGCAATAGGAATTTTGGATTAGGTTGTCACCCCAGCATAGAAAGCAGACATGCAAATGTTGTTTCTTCTCTTTTTTCTTAAAATATATGCTTACACAAGCAGCTAGAGTTTCTTCAGTTTCCAAGCACTTTGATATATCTGATCAGGCCATTACATTTCTCCCAATAGCCAAGGACTAGCGGGATTTTACTACTGTCAGGGAGCACTTTGTTTAATAATAGGTTAAAGTAGTTTGCCAAATTAAAGGCACAATCTTTTGTGGGTTCATGGATGATGTCCTAAATAGTTTATTTAATTCTCGATGTTCCATTAATCAGATGAAATATTTCTCTAAAATATAGTTTTAGAATTTATCTTAAAGAATTGTTTATACATTTTATCTTTAATTTGGGAAAATATTTAAATATCAATACTTTTTAGTAATTCCCTATTTTTAAAAAGTTTACTTTTCTAGTTGCTTGTAATCTTTCTGATTGCTTATGATAGTATGGACTGCATGTTTTGCTTTCTGTTGACATCAAGCAAAATGAATTGTAATCTTTAAAAAAAAAAACAAGTAGTACATTCAAAAGGGCATTTGATTTTACAAGGTATTGTAAACAATATCGTTTCCTTAAAACAGGTTCCAAAATGCAGAAATCAAAGAAATTTTCTTAAGCCTTTTAGTTTTCAGTTATTTTTAATCTGATCACTTTACAGGGGATTAAGATTTCCTTTTCATTACTTATAATTGGTGATGATTAACATTATTTCTTCATCTTGCCCACATTATCACTTTTATTTAAATGTTCTCAAAGAATAATTCTAAGTTTTGTGGTGAGGCTAATATCTCCTCAATCTAATGCTGATTCTGCAATCCTTTTGTTTAAAGGTTAGTTGCTTTAACCAAACAGCTCTTGGTAACATCTGACCACTTCAGTTTTTATCTCCTTAAAACCAAAGAATTTGATAATATGATAAATTGTACACTTGTAAAATAATCTGTTGTGCATTAGCAAAATTACTACCAGATGGTACAGGTTTACTCTTCTTAAATCTTACAAATCGGGGTGATCACAAAGCTTTAAAAGCCTATTGCATTAGAAACAGCCTTTTGTTTAAGTCACCTTTAAGAGCATCATATTGTACGGGAACATTTCAAAAGCAGTTGAGCTTAATCTGTATAATACTGGCTGGAAATAATGTAAATTTGACTCTTTGAGTGGATAGAGTACAATTTACTAAGGAATCCATGATTTCTTATTCCATAGCCTATTCACATGCATGGTGTCACTCTTCTCTCAGCTCGATATATGACATCACTGTATTGTTCCATGCATCATGCATATAAAAGATCATGCCACATTTCCCCATCTTTATTAGGGAAGCTTATAAATATTCTGTTTAACCTTTAAACATTCATGATAATAAGTGCATGTTTGCATGGGAAGAGGAGAGCCATTCTTCTGCATAGAAATGTATGTGGGATATTTACCTTACAACCTTAGTCCTACAGACAACACATGCAAATATGAAATGTAAACATACACATCGTTTTTTTTTCTGCCGACAATTACAGGGACTAATGGCCATTAGGTTGGATGTCCAGATTGGTTAGGCTTAAGTATGGGGTGTGCTGGAAGGGGGAACTTCAATGTAATACGCTTAGGGAGGTCCATCGATAGCACGTATTTGTTCTTCCAGCCATTCAGTTTGGGGATCTATACGTTTTAAAAATATTGTGAATTTGTAGTTTATGGCGCGAGAAGCAAAGAAAATATAAGCTGTTGTTCTCTATCTCAAAGAAAGCCCACTACAGAAGCTTTACTTTGGATCTATGTAGGATGAGCTTCAGTGTACTTACCAGATGTCTGGAGCAAGTTTTGATATTCTCAGAGCCTTAATTTTCTAATCCAAAATATAGGAAAATACACCTTGTGAGAATGTTTTCGACGTTAAAACTAATGCGTGTAACAATGCTATGTATATAGCTGGAGTTGGTATATCACAGTTCTCTTTAATTAAAACAATACCAATAATACAGATTGTTGCTTAAATACATTGACACATTTGTTAAATTTACCGCGGATTCACTGATGCATTTTTTGTGTACTTGCAGAAAGAACTGTCAAAGGCATTTTACACATAGGACATAATTTTTTTCAGATGTTAAGCTTTCGCAATTCTTAAGTTCTTTAAAATTTCTATAGAAACACCAGAGAATTTAAATACATTTGTTATTTTAGTATGGAGTGGTCAGAATTTGAATTTGTCTTCTATAATGCAGTATAAAATAGTGTGCTTTTAACATAAATTTGAAGATACTCAGCATTTTTTTCAGAAGAGATGACTGAAATCGTTAGAATTCTATATGTCCAATCTCTTAGATTCTGAACAATTCTGATAGTGTACTTTCTATGTAAGTGCTGTGTTTTTAAATGTTAAAACTAGGAGAAAGTTTTTGCCATCACAGAACATATATTCTATGCAGAAGAGAGGCAGGAAATGTCAGATCAGATCAAGCTTTTTTCATTGATTTTACTTTGTTCTTTAATCTTCACACTGACTGATACAACTTCTAGTGGAGCCTTTCCCAGCCCTAAGTGCTGGAACTCTTAAGATAGGTGTATATGGAAGCAACCTAGGATGCACAAGATTCTGATTTTTCAGCTCAAAGTTCCAACAGTATAACCTAGATGTAGGTTAGAAGCCATAGAAAACACTCATATCCCTTATTACAATTAATACCATTTGTATTACATTTTCTGTTCAGCATGCTTTTGTCTTGTCTATGGAATGGAACCATTTATGACTAAGAAAGAAAGTTCCAAATAAATATCCCTCCAAAGAGTTTTTACAATACTCTTTACACAGATCATTTTCTCTTTTATTTTGTTTTCACCAATAACTATAGAAATAGAAATGGTCAGGATGAGTTTATTTTTATTTCTTATTTGTCCATGAGTTAATTATTAGTTCTCAGTAAATAGCAAAAAGTACCTATTGATAATTTTGAAGTTTAATGTAACCCACCAGAAAGCTCCTTTTTAAGTGCTAGGTCAGACCTGTCTTTCTAAGATCATATTTTCTTCCTCACATTGAGGAGTTAGCCTACTTGCTTCCTCTTAGGATGTGTGTAGAAATATTTTAATTCATGTTAACATGTGTATTGTTGGAAAATATGGGATTTATTTATCTTTTGAACATGTTTTCCATATGAAATGAGGCACAAATTTGCCAAATGAGTGAGCTACTCATATGCCAAATGAGATTATTCTAGCATAATCTCGTGTTCAACAAAGGAGGGTGAAGCAACTGGCCATATGGATATCGAATCTCTTACTCTGGTCTGATGAGCCCTAACTTCTGATTAATCAATTAAGCTTGTCACTTGCAAGCTCTTCTTTTTCTCCTTTGACTCTTTGGGATTAAAATACCACAGAATGTGCATGAGTGTTTACTTCAATTTGTAGCTATTTTAGGAATATTTCTTCTTCTGTAGAATCTTAATTAGTAATATGAAGTGCTCTTTCTATTTTTGAATAAAAAATGCATTTCTGTAAAGTAAAATTGGTCAATCTGTATCAAGGAATCCCTTGCATGCCCAACCTTGATTTGACTTTGCCATGATTGTGAGTCTTCTACAGAATGTAAGTCAATGTAAATTTCAAGGGTAACAAGTTATACGTGATCTCTGGAAAAGGCTTTATCGTAGCAAGCATTTGGTAGTGAGGGAATTTCTCACACTGGACCAAACTATAGAGCTAAGTGTAAGAACCCACAGAGAGGAAAAGGGATTTACTGTTGGCAAAGTATTTTCAGCTGGTGTACTTGTAATTCAAAAGAGCCAAGAGTTTGAAAATGAGTTTTTCTCCCCTCAAATACTATGAACATTTGTCATCTTTATTTCTAGAGTATAGTCATAATTCCCTTGTAGATTTTTATTTCAGGCTGTCTTAGCAGTGACTGTATGTAAATTCAGAATTAGAGCCAGATGGTTGGATGAGGTGATAAAAAGCAAACCTGGTTTTGTGGGAAAGTGAAAATTGCCCATAAGACTTTGTTTTTTTACCTTTAAAACAGCAGGACGCTGTTTCATGAGACCTGTGAAGGAAATAATACATTAACTTTAATAGCTATAAGCTAAATCAATTTTTTCATATTAATGCTGAATGCTACCATGTCATCTACCTAAAATTTTCATAGAGGTAAAAATCAATTAGCTTTCTTACTTTTAGAAGATAGCTAGCAAAGGCTAAAACCACTCTTTATATTGCCTCCTTTTATAGGATTCACTTTGGGGTTCTAGTCTTAATGACTTGGGAACCAGATGCCTGGGGAATCTGCTAAAAAGCCTTCACTGTTTCATCTGCTCTCCATTTCATCAGCACTCAGCAGTTGTCTGTTCCTGGTTAATACTATAAATTAGAAGGGGCTTTCCTGGCTGATTGCTTTAGGCTACGTGGCTCTGTCTAGCCCAGGAAAATGGGTGTCCAGCAGAAAAATGCCATACCCAAGGCTTCATCTTGTCTTTGAGCTGCACCTAAGCAAGCAAAATTGGTGTGTTTAAAGAGGGCTGTGTTACTTCTTCCTATTATTACTTATTAAAATTAGGAATCATGAAAAGGATCTCTGGTGATACACATTTGATAGAGAGCAAGATGCTAATTTATACTTTCACGAAGAAAATCATCCTTTCCTTTAACTATGTCTCTCTGCAGAGTGGCTCCCACTTACCTGCAATTAGCAATACAGCTCTTCCTGATGTAGTCTGTAATCAAATTATCATAGGTGTGCTTCTGCAGCAGCAAACCGCCAACTACCAATTTATAAATTGTTATGAGGAAGAAATGAGAAGTTTAGGAGGAGAAATGGAAATAGCAGAGAAGTGCAGCTGCCAGGGTCCCAGGCAGGGACTCTCCCAGGCCTGTGTTCTCAGCTGGCAGCTCACCAAGCTGTGCAAAGAGCCACGTGTTCCCACTGGGATAATTGCTTTTTCTGCATGAGTCTCTTGTTGCTTCTCTCTGATGATCAAGTGTGTTTAAACTCCTGGCTGAATTCATGTTGGTTTTCAGATGGTATTGTAAAGTGTACCAGGAAACAAATGAAACGGGATCGTGTTCTCTTGTGTGTACGTAGCCCAGGCAAATATGGGACGCCAATGGAGAGATCCTCATTGCCTATTTTTCCTCTCAATTCCACTCCTAAGAGAGTAGTTGAAAGACCTGAAACAAGTTATGTCTGTTCTCCATGCAATGCTGTCCCTTTTTATTTCACCAGGAATTTTTAGAATGGTCATTTGATTGCTTTCAATTTATCATTCTCATATTTTCTTTCCAATGCGTGTGTACTTGCCCCGGTGTCCTATTGTTATATAAAACATTTTTTGTGCAAATCCCAGGAACATTATTTACACTTTGAGTAGCTGTAAATATGGGATTTATTTATCTTTTGAACATGTTTTCCATATGAAATGAGGCACAAATTTGCCAAATGAGTGAGCATTTGAAATGAAACAGCCTTCACTTGAGAATAGACTAGTGAATAATTTGTAAAATCTGGGTACTTTTTACAGTTTAATTGAAAGCTGAGTAATCTGGGTATTTTTTTTAATAACCTAGAAGAAAAAACAAAATTTTATGAAAATTGGTATACAATCTGTTTTCCTTAGTTTCATCCATCTTGGGGTACAGTGCTGTCATTTTGTGTTATGAGTTCATATTGGACTGGACTTGAGTTAAAGACAAGTTTACCTGACAGCCTGTGAACGCACAGCATGAAACCAGATCATATCTGATCAAGAGACTTGAGTCGGAAATAATTAAAATAATGCATTTCTCCTTCCTCCTTTTGCTTCTCCTCCTCCTTCCCCTTTCTCTCTCTTTTAGGTTCCTGTGATCCAGAATAAGATAGGAATAGAGGGAGGTAAAAAATTTGGGGAAAATGAATCAAGAATCAATAGCTTTTATAAAAAATAGAAAGATCAAAAAATCTTTAATAAACTTTGCTAACCAAGAAGAACTGTGATTTGGCTGAGGTTTATTGTTTATTTAATCTAAAATAAACTGTTTGCTTTGATATTTAAATATAAAACCATTTTGTCATAAATAGAATTTTAAAATTATTTTGTGACATTAGTACAAATAAATATATAAAATATACATTTTTACAGAATATATAAAAACAAATTTCTTGAAATTTGTTCTTACACTTAGAAGTATTGGTCACTAGATCAGTAAATATAAGTTGCTGTCTATCAATGATTTTTGATGGTGATGGTTTTGAATTGATTTATGAACAATTTACATTTTTATCTGATAGCTAACTACATTAAAATGTAGGTCTTAAAGACAAAATTATTAATGTGTATGTTAAGAAATATAATTTATTAAACCATAGTTAATAAAAACATGAAATTATTTAATGAGAGATGTAGTTTTTTTTTTTTTGAGACAGAGTCTCTCTCTGTCGCCCAGGCTGGAGTGCAGTGGTGCTATCTCGGCTCACTGCAAGCTCTGCCTCTTGGGTTCACACCATTCTCCTGCCTCAGCCTCCCAAGTAGCTGGGACTACAGGCGCCCACCACCACGCCTGGCAAATTTTTTGTATTTTTGGTAGAGACGGAGTTTCACCGTGTTAGCCAGGATGGTCTCGATCTCCTGACCTCATGATCCGCCTGCCTCGGCCTCCCAGAGTGCTGGGATTACAAGTGTGAGCCACCATGCCCGGCTGAGACGTAGTTTTTTAAAGTATTCTTTGTGCACTACCTACCTGGGAATATGACAAAGAAATATTATAAAATAAGAAATACTGTATTTTATATTATATAATATCTGAATTATATGAATTATTTTTACTTGATTATTTGTATGTTACTATGATACTTTTGGGATTGATTATCCAATTCTTTGTCATTTGTACAAAATAATTATGGTACTAGCAATGTTTTTGCTTAATTAGAATGCAATAAAGCATGATTATTTTTGAAAAATAGGATGGCATGCATTAGAAAATATGACTGCTTTAATCTGAACTGCCTAACATTAAAGGCTGATATTATTCCTGTAGCCAGATTGGAAAGTAATGGGTATTAGTTTACCTCCTATTCTCTACACCCTCCTCAAACTAGTTATTTTTTTCTGGATTGTTACTGTTGTTGTTATTGTTGTTAATTTGATCCCAAAATTTAAAGAAATAAAAGCCATTATTGTTGTGACTCTTCTTCATACGTTTCTGTTGAAAGGAGTCTTTAGGGAGCATCTCAAACTGTACGGCAGCTGATTTCACCAAAGGGAATGTCTGGGGGCTATGACTGGCCATCTGGGTTACCTGCATCTCATTGTTAAGAAGCCATGCCAGGCACATCTGTAGTTCACAACAGCTTGCTCTCTATTCTGTAGGTCAAAGATCCAGGCAGAATTGACAGCATTTCTATGAAGGGATATTCTGCTCAAGGAGAGTTAGTGGTGAATTGTTTAAGGATGATACACTAGACTATAATTCAAAACCTCTCATCTCACTTAATTTGCAAAATAGTATGAAAACGAGTTGGTGGTAAAGAATCAAGTTTTTTTCTGAAAAAATAATTTCTAAACTCAGGTGCTTTAGACAACTTCATTCTTTATGTAAATCTCACTCGTCAAGCCCTTACTACTGTAAATGAATATTTTCAAGCCTTTAATCTTTTAGAAAATTGTAAAAATTTAGTACTGCATAATTTCTTATTGGTATGATGATGCCTATGTGTGTCTTATCTGTATTAGTTGAAACATATTTCTCTTTTAGCATTATAAATCAATATTCTATTATTCATTGTTTTGATGTATTTTTAAATAGTATTTTTAGTAAAGCACAGATTTTGCATGTAAAATACATTAAAGGAAATGAGATAAATTCTATGACAGTTTGGTGGTTAGCAATTTGAAATCATCTTTGAAGCCCTTAATATAATTAGTGGTTTTGTTTTTGGTCTGTTGAATTCAAGTCACATTAGGTTAATGTAATTAAAAGCAGAAAAGAATTTGTGTAGCCAAACTAGTTAATTAGCTCCAGTCTGTTTAGTGTGTTAACCTAGAGGTGTATGGATAACAGTGTGGGGGTGATGTCTGAAAAAAAAAAAAAAATTCCTGTGTAACAGATACTGCAAATCATCTGACTTGCTTTAGGGTAGAAAATGAAGACATTGCAAGGAGTTCATTTTAAGTTCATCTTTATTTCTGATTGTGAGCACTGATTTCATGGTAAGCTGTATACTCTCAGATAACCCAATCAAAAAACTTATGAATTTATGTTTTAAAAGGGAACTGAACAAAAAAAGTTTACTGAATTTACTTTTTTAAAGGCAGTATATTTCTTTGTGTGCAAAGTTAAATTTTGTTTCTTGTATTCTGGAAATAAGAATACTGATGCTAGTTTTTCCATGCTAACCAGAGACATAAAATGGTTTTCTCACTCTTGGTAGAAAAGCTACATCTTAAACCTGATTATTCTCTATAATTATTCAGTAAGCAATTCAGTAAAGGAGATGAAGGCAGGATTTCCTACTGCTCAGAGAAGTCTTTACCCCTAAGAAAAGTGGTCATTTCTAGTTTTTTACAGGGAAAATTCCTGATATATAAAAATCATATGTATTAAACACATCAAAAATTTTACATTTTGACATCTCTAAAACATGTTTTTTAAAACCTGAGACTATTACAGAGAAAAATAGAAAGTTTAAATATATTTGAAACTTTAAAATTCTTTATCTTCTTCTCCTCTCTCCTCTCTGTCTCTTTCCCAAAAAGGCGCAAGGCCAGTGGGACATTTTTTTGTTTTGCTTTGCTTTCATCAAGTATGTATATAGCTAAAGGCCTCTTTAAGCACTGTCTAGAGCTTATGAAAATGTGGGCTTCTAATGTGGTTACTACTGTGGGCTGGTAAGGTATATGGTAATGAGGAAGGAAGACCTCTGCCTTGAATTTTTGACATAGGCTAAATGCCAGCATATTGTCTGAAAGTTTAACATGTTCTGCTTCTCCACTACCCGGATTATGTTAATTGAATAGTGCTCCAGCAGTTCAGTGTTTAACACTGTGTCTGTTCATTACACAAACTAGTTTTTGATAGGTTTACAATTCGACTGTCAAATCCAGCCGCAGGAAGAGACCTGCCAAGAAATATTTTAGCTGATTTTAAATAGTGCTGTTTTCACATTTATCGTGTTTTGTTTGTGTTAGACATATTTTTCTTCCCTATGTAGACAGAGAAAATGTTCATTTTTGGCTTACATAGGGGCACCACAGTTTAAAATGTATAAACTCACCCTAAATTTACAATCAGTATTTTTATGTGACTCAACATAAAATGTTGATTTCTTTTTGCTTTTTTTCTGTGTGTGACGGAGTCTCACTCTGTCGCCCAGGCTGGAGTGTAGTCACATGATCTCGGCTCACTGCAGCCTCTGCCTCACAGGTTCAAGCGATTCTCCTGCCTCAGCCTCCAGAGTAGCTGGGACTATAGGCATGTGCCAGCACACCAGGCTAATTTTTTGTTGTTGTTGTTGTTTTAGTAGAGATGGGGTTTCCCCATATTGGCCAGGCTGGTCTCAAACTGTTGACCTCAGGTGACCCACCCACCTCTGCCTCCCAAAGTGCTGGGATTGCAGGCGTGAGCCACTGTACCGGGCGAAAACATTGATTGTTATTAGTAGGCAGTGCTTGAAAGTGGGTATGTTATATTCGATCAGGGTCATAGTACCATGTTGTTCTTGTGTTCTTTTGTTTATTGAACAGCCCACCATGTATTCCATATTTATGACCATTGAGAGTAGAATTATGGCCTTTTAAGATCCATTCCAATGTAGTCGTTGACATAATGCCAAAATTAATTTGAATTTATGGAAATTGAAAACTGCCATTTTTCTTCTGTTTTTGAAGTTCATTCGCCCTACTGTGTGGTTTGTTCTTTCACTTTTACCAGTTTCTACCTCGATCATCCCTGAGGCAGTAAGTGTCTCCCAGGCTTGGTGAGGCTTGTTTATTTTTTCATTTTGTGTAACATCTACTTTGGGGTCCTTAACCATTATTGTCAGTGAGTATGTAACACAATGTTGTATTTTATAATGAAATTGGTTTATTGTTGAGATGGGAAATTTATGCGGGAGAGTATACGAATCTGGGAAATCTCAGCAGTTTTTCCTTAAATACAATAAGTACTATTTGTATTATCTAATTGTATACCTTCCTTCCTTTTGTCATTTGAATCCAGCATTTATTCTTAGTCCAGAGCTGGGTCTTTAGAACACAGTTTCTCGGGGGGTGGAGCCAAGATGGCTGAATAGGAACAGCTCCGGTCTACAGTTCCCAGCCTGAGTGACACAGAAGACTGGTGATTTCTGCATTTCTGTTTGAGGTACCGGTTTCATCTCACTAGGGAGTGCCAAACAGTGGGTGCAGGACAGTCGGTGAAGCGCACTGTGCGCAAGCCGAAGCAGGGCAAGGCATTGCCTCACTCGGGAAGTGCAAGGGGTCAGGGAGTTCCCTTTCCTAGTCAAAGAAAGGGGTAACAGACGGCACCTGGAAAATCGGGTCAGTCCCACCCTACTACTGCGCTCTTCCAACGGGCCTGGAAAACGGCACACAAGGAGATTGTGTCTCACACCTGGCTCAGAGGGTCCTATGCCCACGGAGTCTCGCTGATTGCTAGCACAGCAGTCTGAGATCAAACTGCAAGGCGGCAGCGAGGCTGGGGGAGAGGCGCCCGCCATTGCCCAGGCTTGCTTAGGTAAACAAAGCAGCCAGGAAGCTCGAACTGGGTGGAGCCCATCACAGCTCAAGGAGGCCTGCCTGCCTCTGTAGGCTCCACCTCTAGGGGCAGGGCACAGACAAACAAAAATTCAGCATGAACCTCCACAGACTTAAATGTCCCTGTCTGACTGACAGCTTTGAAGAGAGTAGTGGTTCTCCCAGCATGTAGCTGGAGATCTGAGAACGGACAGACTGCCTCCTAAAGTGGGTCCCTGACCCCCGAGCAGCCTAACTGGGAGGCACCCCCCAGTAGGGACAGACTGACACCTCAATCGGCTGGGTACTCCTCTGAGACAAAACTTCCAGAGGAACTATCAGACAGCTGAATTTGTGGTCTCACGAAAATCCGCTGTTCTGCAGCCACCGCTGCTGACACCCAGCCAAACAGGGTCTGGAGTGGACCTCTAGTAAACTCCAACAGACCTGCAGCTGAGGGTCCTGTCTGGTAGAAGGAAAACTAACAAACAGAAAGGACATCCACACCAAAAACCCATCTGTACATCACCATCATCAAAGACCAAAAGTAGATAAA
>NW_026652279.1:78648655-78741077 GCF_009828535.3 Hylobates moloch
CCTACAGAATGGGAGAAAATTTTTGCAACCTACTCATCTGACAAAGGGCTAATATCCAGAATCTACAATGAACTCAAACAAATTTACAAGAACAAAACAAACAACCCCATCAAAAAGTGGGCGAAGGACATGAACAGACACTTCTCAAAAGAAGACATTTATGCAGCCAAAAAAACCACATGAAAAAATGCTCTTCATCACTGGCCATCAGAGAAATGCAAATCAAAACCACAATGAGATACCATCTCACACCAGTTAGAATGGCCATCATTCAAAAGTCAGGAAACAACAGGTGCTGGAGAGGATGTGGAGAAATAGGAACACTTTTACACTGTTGGTGGGACTGTCAACTAGTTCAACCATTGTGGAAGTCAGTGTGGCGATTCCTCAGGGATCTCGAACTAGAAATACCATTTGACCCAGCCATCCCATTACTGGGTATATACCGAAAGGACTATAAATCATGCTGCTATAAAGACACATGCACACGTATGTTTATTGTGGCACTATTCACAATAGCAAAGACTTGGAACCAACCCAAATGTCCAACAACGATAGACTGGATTAAGAAAATGTGGCACATATACACCATGGAATACTATACAGCCATAAAAAATGATGAGTTCATGTCCTTTGTAGGGACATGGATGAAACTGGAAAACATCATTCTCAGTAAACTATCGCAAGGACGAAAAACCAACACCGCATGTTCTCACTCATAGGTGGGAATTGAACAATGAGAACTCATGGACACAGGAAGGGGAACATCACACTCCGGGGACTGTTGTGGGGTGGGGGGAGGGGGGAGGGACAGCATTAGGCAATATACCTAATGCCAAATGACGAGTTAATGGGTGCAGCAAAACAACATGGCACATGGATACACATGTAACAAACCTGCACATTGTGCACATGTACCCTAAAACCTAAAGTATAATAATAAAAAAATAAAAAAAAAAGAAGTGAAAAAAGAAAAAACACAGTTTCTCAATCCCTGCATTATAGACAGTTTGAGTAAGACCATTCCTTGATCTGTATTTCTGGCTTCTACTTATTAGATACCAGTAGCACTGCCCCCCACACACCCTTCAATCCCCCAACCCCACACCAAGTTCTGACAACAAAATATGTCTGCAGACATTGCCAGATATCTCTGGGGAGAGGGAGCGTGATTGCCTGCATTAAGAACCACTGTTTGGGAGGAAATAATAATGATCTATAAAGCCTAAAATTTACTTGTTTCTAAGTCTTATGCTGTGTCAATGCAAATATATATTTTCCTGATGAAACCAGTGGAAGTTGCTTTAGTAATTACAGTAATGCATTCATTAATGACAGGGTTATATTCTGACAAATGCGTTGTCAGGTGATTTGATTGTGTGCGACCATGATAGAGTTTACTTATACAAACCTACATGGTATAGCCCTGTTACACACCTAGGCTATATGATATAGTCAGTTCCTCCTAGGCCACAAACCTGTACAGTATGCTACTGTATTGAATACTGTAGGCAATTCTAACACAGCGGCAAGTTTTTGTGTATCTAAGTCTATCAAAATGTAGAAAAGGTGATGCATTGGGAAACGATCTTACGACAGCCGCAACATCACTAGGAATTTTTCAGCTCCATTATAATCTTATGGGATCGTCATCACATATGAGGTTCATCCTTAACCAAAATGTTATTATGTGACCTATAATTGTAATATTAATAAAAAGCTACTGGTGTTAGCCTAAGAAAGGAATATTGTTTTTGATTAGACAGATCAAAAACGATATTGAACAGTTAACTGCGTATGTGTAATAAATAATTATAATAATAATATGCAGGCATTTATGTAAGTGCTTTATATGGTTTATTTCATAATCTTCATAATATCCTTAGAGTTCTATATTAATAGGATTCCCATTTTAGAGTTGAAAAGCAGAGACACAGAGGAACTGATACCCTGGCTCAAGTTGCACATATATAATAAAAAGTAGTCTGACCCCAGAGTCCATGCTCACTTTGCTTTCCTAAGTATATGTATCTGAAAATTTATCTAGGATTTAGAAATCTTTTTTAAAAATAGTACATTTTCGTATATATTTTGTTGTCTTTGGGTTTTACCTAGGTAATTTTGGTAAAGAATACCTTGAGTAGAAAAACAAAGGTGCTATGTAGTTGACCTTATTTAGTCATTGATGATTAATATCTCTGCTATTGTTACAAAAGTGCATTTTTCTCATTAAAAATGTCTTGCAAATTTAATATTTTTCAGGCTTTGATTTGTTTTATATTGTTGCATTGATATAAAAGTTTTACATGTATGAACACTGTAACCATATGCTTTTAGTCATGTTATGTTACTAATGAAAACAGCTTTTCATGATGCTTAATTTATCCACTAACATTTCTTGTAGAAAAATTTGACAGAGTAAAGAAACTCCAGCTTTGTTTGCTTACGAAGGGTAGAGAAAGTATTTGTAAAATGCCTGGTGGGTTACTTTCAATTTACACAGCCAATGTAATTTAGTTGTAAAAGATGGCTGTAAAATAAATTTTTATTGAAAAAAAACAGTTTTTCTATCTATATTCAATACCAAACACATGGATATGTGCTCCCAAGGAATAGATCTGATAGATTCAGTTATACAGTTTTTTTCATGATTAAGCCAAGTGTAATATATAATTGGAGCTACAGTAATAGGGTGTATACTATGAATTCCTTAGGCCTTTGTAGCTGTCTTTGAATTTTGGTTTACCTCAGCTATTGTTTCCTCCCGTTCATCTCGAAATTGGAATTTTTTCATGTCTGTGAATCTCCTGGCAGTGCCCTCATTATTCTTGTTAACTAAATCCCCCTCCTTCTCAATTTGTATGGATTCTTTCAACATGTAATAGCATTGGGCTGTAATATATAATGTTAATTGGTGGCCCACGTGTGCATAAGCAAGTTGATTTAAAACTCTACATTCCCAAATATTTAAGATTTGTAAAAGTAAATTAGTACTATATTATACTGAAGCTGTAGAAATAAATCTAAGCTGTTGCAAATTATTTATATGTTATTATCATTTGACTCGCAATTTTTCCATGTATTTGAATATGTCTTAAAATTGTCCTTAAAGCCTTACATTTTATAGTAGATAAAAAACACTGAACACTTACTTTTAAAACAAAGAGAATGTTAAATTATGTGTTTGTTTCCTCTTATTTTGGTATATCTTTTATGTATCATTGTGTAATTCCTTCAGCAATAAACTTGTCTCCTAAATATCCAGAGACTTCAAGGTTAGATTCTGAGGCATAAGAAGAGGCTCGGTGTGCTATCCAAAGTTATAGAACTAATAAAGAAACATCTAGCTACACCTCAGCTCACTTAACTTCCATTTCAGATATTGGATTTTTCATCTTCCTCTTTTCCTGTAATAATTTTATTTCCTTAGGATCTTTGGAAATGCTTATGCGAGTGTTCCAAAATCAGCACATGAAAGGTTACAAAAGTTCTTAGGAAGATTTTCATAAGATGATACTCAAATTGTTCTGGACCTCAAGAACTCAAGTTTTTTAAACTCAAGTTTATTAAGCAGTAATTAAGATAATAAGGATGTGAGCTATGCATTTATTTTCATTTGTACAACTCGTATAGCCAAAGACACATATCTTTTTTTTTTTAATTATACTTTAAGTTCTAGGGTGCATGTGCACAACCTGCAGGTTTGTCACATATGTATACATGTGCCATGTTGGTGTGCTGCACCCATCAACTCGTCATTTGCGTTGGGTATATCTCCCAATGCTATCCCTTCACCGCCCACCCCACAACTGGGCCCGGTGTGTGATGTTCCCCTTCCTGTGTCCAAGTGTTCTCATTGTTCAGTTCCCACCTATGAGTGAGAACATGCAGTGTTTGGTTTTTTGTCCTTGTGATAGTTTGCTGAGAATGATGGTTTCCAGCTTCATCCATGTCCCTACAAAGGACACAAACTCATCATTTTTTATGGCTGTATAGTATTCCGTGGTGTATATGTGCCACATTTTCTTAATCCAGTCTATCATTGATGGACATTTGGGTTGGTTCCAAGTCTTTGCTATTGTGAATAGTGCTGCAATAAACATACGTGTGCATGTGTCTTTATAGCAGCATGATTTATAGTCCTTTGGGTATATACCCAGTAATGGGATGGCTGGGTCAAATGGTATTTCTAGTTCTAGATCCCTGAGGAATCGCCACACTGACTTCCACAATGGTTGAACTAGTTTACAGTCCCACCAACAGTGTGAAAGTGTTCCTATTTCTCCACATCCTCTCCAGCACCTGTTGTTTCCTGACTTTTTAATGATTGCCATTCTAACTGGTGTGAGATGGTATCTCATTGTGGTTTTGATTTGCATTTCTCTGATGGCCAGTGATGATGAGCATTTTTTCATGTGTCTGTTGGCTGCATAAATGCAAAGACACGTATCTTACCTAAAGTCTTCACCTTGTTCCCACTTGTTGTGTGACATTGCACAAGTCATTTCCTTCCACAAAATGTTTACTACTTACAAGGCATTGTAACAGGGGCTCCCATGAGGAATTACGTATGCTCCTCTGCCTCAATGTTCATACTAAGGTCAGGGGACTGACATTTGGAAGCATAATTAAAACATTGTTACAATGCGCATACCAGAGGTATGTGGGAGGAGAGGTTATACTTTTCTGAGCCACTGTTCCCTTTAGTAAAAAGTGAGGTTATTTTAACACTTCCCCAGTCTCACAGCAGGGTTATGATAAAGACAAAAATTTAAATGATATATTTATATTAAAATGACTTTATGAAACGTAAGATCATTAGGAATATAAACTAGTAGCCTTAAGTTGGGTATACATTTAAGAATCCCACTTTGATACCTCCCAAGGAAATAATTGCACATATGAGAAAAGATATACACAAAAGAATGCTGATTTTCAGTCCTGTTCATAAGCAGGAAGAATGCGATTTCTCAATTACCTAGCACTGATATCTTAACTATCTATCAGTAGGGGAATAGTTAAGTAAAGTGTAGTAAACCCAAACGTTAGAATTGTATGTTGCCATGGAAATTGATGCTGAAGATCTATGTAAAATTCCTTGAACATTTAAAATATAAAAATGCCTCATACTTTTGAAAATGCAGCTTATAAAACAGCACATATAACATGATTCTACTTTAGGAAAATTGTGTGTGTGTGTATATGTTTATATGTGTATGTGTATATATAAACATATATTCATGGTAAATGTGTATCTCTGTATATGCATGTGTGTATGTGAGTGTGTATGTATACACACATAATTGAAAGACAAATGTTCAAAAGTACTAACACTAATTAACGTGCATTTTTTGTGTGACGTTTTCTTTATATTTCTCTATTTGAAAATTTCAGTATGTGTGAAAAAATAAAACAATTTAACACATAATTGTTATAAACCTTATAGAAATATTTTAAATTGGATAACAGACTAACAATAGTAGTTTACATTCAACAACAGTATTTTGAGTGACTACTGTGTGCAGGCATTATTCTGGGTATGAGGGATAGAATGATGAACGATGCAGAGAAAAATCCCTGGATGGTAATCTGGAGCAGGCTGATCATTTGTTTATGATGCTACTGAAAAAAAATCAAGTTCTAAACTCACAAAAATTAAAAACTTTGTTAATGTTTTGTTTCCTCTAATATTTAAAGACTTGGCCAGAATACCTAGTTTGGATGCCTGAATTAAAATAAAGCCATTTAGGCATTCAAAACTGTGAGGGGACCTCACCTTTACAAAGTGGTAGTTTCAATGAACTCCATAATGTATTATGAAAAAAATGTGCTAGAATGTTTCCCTCCCTCCCTCCCTCCCTCCCTCCCTTCCTTCCTTCCTTCCTTCCTTCTTCCTTTATCTAGTTGGTAACTATGAGGTAAAAAGCCTCTGTGAATAAACATTCTGGAAATTTTCCCTAATAAAACCTTTCTAAGATCAGGACATTGTAGATATTCATGGGTAATTGAACTCAACTCTCATCCAAAAGCGTGTTAAATTAAAGATAGTCCAATCTTAATTCATGTTTAGTTTCAGTCGACTTCTTATACTGTATGTCTGCTTACATTTAAAATTAATTTTTATTCAATTAATTATATGTGCAAGAGCATACCCAAATGTGTCTTTCCTGATGATTTATTGGGACCTGTTCATTCTCTGCCTCTCAAGTCCCCCAAAACCAGCTTGGGTGGCAGCAACATCACGTTTTTAAGGAAATGACAGGTTCTACTATGTTTTCCCAATGAAGATACATTCCTTTAAAGCAACTCTGGCAAATTAAGTTATTAGAGACATTTTAATTAATTCATATAATGCTAGAATACATTTTCTTGAAATCACTTATAGCTAATACATATTTCTATATTATAGTCATATGGTATTAAGAATTTTCTTTTTCTCTTTCTTCTTGCTAACTAAATTATTCACGCGATTTTTTATGGTTTTTCACTTAACTAAATAATATGAAATAACTTGGCCGATTGGGCAACAAGTTTCTAGCTATACAGAATATACCTTTACATGAAATGTAAGTAAGGAGAAACATTTTTGCGTCTTTTATATTGTACCTTTGGAGTCAATTCTCTTTAAGGTTACTACCTAAAAACAGCAAATACTACACATCAGCTGTTTGATGTAATTATGCTTTGATTTATATGCTTAGAAAGTAGTCTTCACTTATGAAGACCTCTGTCATGTAAACATAGCTGAAGCAATTTTAATAGTATTCATGTGAAACTTTTTTTTAAGATACGAGGAGGAAAGCTCATGATCACTTACACCCGTAAAAGTGACGCTGGCAAATATGTTTGTGTTGGTACCAATATGGTTGGGGAACGTGAGAGTGAAGTAGCCGAGCTGACTGTCTTAGGTAAGTGTAATTTTATTTAATCTTCTTAATGAAAAATAGATCTCTTATCATTTTGTATCTGTATACAAGGGAGAAAGAAATATTGTTAAGCCAAATATTTTTTAGGGGGTGGGTAGAAAGAGGAGAGAAGAAATCAGAAAAGCAGCCTGAGATAAAATAGCCAAAGATGTGGGAGGACTAGGAGGAAGCACTAAACCTAGGGAAAAGCTTCTAGAATGAGGGGACTCTGTGGAATAATTTCCTCGCTAATATTTTAAATTACAAATATGCTCTTACTGAACTCCTAAAGTGTTTTTCAGCTGGTTCGTTTTAAAATTTTACCTTAAGACAGCTCTTCTTAATTTTAGAGAGACCATCATTTGTGAAGAGACCCAGTAACTTGGCAGTAACTGTGGATGACAGTGCAGAATTTAAATGTGAGGCCCGAGGTGACCCTGTGCCTACAGTACGATGGAGGAAAGATGATGGAGAGCTGCCCAAATCCAGGTACACATCAGAGTTTCATGATATGATTTGTCAACTCAGCATTTCTACGTTTCTCATCACATCATCTCCACATCCGGCCCGTTAGAATAGTCCACTCTAGAATCCTCTGTCAGGGGCCAGATACAATACTGGAGATAATTAGAAACAGGAGGTTGCCATCCTGCTTTCTCTGAGGCTTTCAGAGAAGAACTGTGCATTCGTGACCCTGGGCTGCAGAGGGAACCCTTGTAAAATGTGATATTCTTTAATATCACAGGTTTCTCTTCTGTTCAACCAGATGACAGTTAATACTAGTTTTTTGGTATGATAGTAGGCAGGAAAGGGAAGAAAGATACAGCCTTAAGGACGTATCTATGAGCCAATTAAAAATCAGGCTTCCTCTTCCTCAGCTGAAATATCACCAGAGAATGGTAGAAGAGGTCGGGGTTTCTTGATATCTGTCAAGTCCTTAAATTGGCCAGGAGCAGAGATGCACGAATCAGGGAGCCTTAGGGAATGAGCCAGTAAAATAAAGGCTTTCGGGTACTGTCAGTGAGCTATCTTCTCCAGTATGTTCACTCATTCAGCAAACGTGTTGAGCCTTCTCTCTAGGTGTTGGGATTACAGTAGTGGTTTAGACACAGTTTCTGCTCTCAAGGAGCTCACAAAAGGAAATGTATTGCTAGATACAGAATAACAATATCAAGCTGATACGGTTTGGCTCTGTATCCCCACCCAAATCTTTCCACACCTTGAATCCTGAGATTCACCTGTTAAGAGTGGAATCAGCTGGAGATGATTGAATCATAGGGGCGGTTTCCCCCGTGCTGTTCTCGCGATAGTGAGTGAGTGCTCATGAGATCTGATGGTTTTATAAGCGTCTGGCATTTCCCCTGCTGGTATTCATTCTCTCTCCTGTCGCCCTGTGAAGTGGTGCCTTCCGCCATGATTGTTAAGTTTCCTGAGGTCTTCCCCAGCCATGTGGAACTGTGAGTCAATTAAACCTCTTTCGTTTATAAATTACCCAGTTTCGGGTATTTCTTCATAGCAGTGTGAGAACGGACTAATATACAAGCTCTTTTGTCACATAAAGGTAAACCTGTGCCAGCTCAGAGGGGGGAGTTTGAATCTGGAAGAGAGTTCTGAAAGAAACATGACACATAAGTAATGTCTTGAAAAATATGTTATCAGTCTGATAAGCAAGGAAGAAGAGAAGAATATTCCAGGAAATTGGTTATCACAACATAGACACAAAGCTGAGAAGGAATGTCATCTCCTTTGAATGGCATAAAGTTTAGCATGGCTAGGGCATAGGATTTCTGATGAGAAGTTATGAGATATCAGGTTGAAACTAAGAGGAGCTTTGTGTAATAAAGAATTTCTAATATTATATGCACATTGGTGAGCCAACAGTGTTAGTATAAATAGGTATACCCTTTAGAAAAATTAATCTTGGCCAGGCCCAGTGGCACACGCCTGTAATCTGAGCACTTTGGGAGGCCGAGGCGGGCGGATCACCTGAGGTCAGGAGTTCGAGACCAGCCTGGCCAACATGGTGAAACCTTCTCTCTACTAAAATACAAAAATTAGCCCGGCGTGGTGGCACGCTATAATCCTATAATCCCAGCTGCTCGGGAGGCTGAGGCAGGAGAATTGCTTGAGCCTGGGAGGCGATAGTTGCAGTGAGCCGAGATCACACCACTACACTCCAGCCTGAGCAGCAGAGTGTGACTCCATCTCCAAAAAAATAAGAAGAAAAATTAATTTTGTTAGCACTACGGGTGTTACGTTATTCTGGGGAGAGGCTAGTGGCAGGGACACGATTTTTGTGGTTGTCCAGATCAGAGATGTAAACTATCTGAACTGAGAGGTGAGATGCAGACAGGGCTCGACAGTAAAGAGAAATTTCTCAGACTAAAATGACAAATTGGATGACTTGTTAGATATAGACAGCTGTTGAAAGAAGATATGTAAATGTGTTAAGAAAAGGAGTTGGTTTATGTTAGGGGAAGAACAGAAACTTTTGTTTAACACATTAAATATTAGGTGCCTATGGGATGTGATGTCTGATTATTAGTTAGAAATCCAAATTTGGAACTTAGATGAATTATGGATAGGAAATGTCTGTGTGGTAGATCAATATATAAACTATAGTAGATAACTTAACTCAGGGTGATCATGTAGAGTAAAAAGAGGGCTCAAGTGAAAGTTCGAGGAAAACCTAACATTTAGGGGAGGGGAGATGAGGCAAGACAAGTGAGCTCGAAAATGAAAGTGGGTTCAAATTTCAACTCTGCCACTGAACTAGATGAGGACCAAGGTCAACTTCCTTTACCTCCTATACCTCAGTGTCCTCATCCAAAAAATGGAGGTGAGCATAACAGTTATTTCATACCATTGTTATAAAAGCTTAGAAGGGTAAAATCTATAAAACATTTAAAGTCTGGCAAATGATAAGAATTTAATTAATGGTCACTATCTTTTTGTTTTAGTGTGAGCACGGGAGCTTGAGGAAATAAGTAAATAAATGCCAACTTTACCCCAAAATGTTCTTTTAGAAAGTAGTTTAATATGTTAGTCCACGTAATTATAAAAACAAGCTTTTCTTCTGCCAGCTGACTTAGAGGAATACCACATTTTACTCTTTGTTTTAAATGATCAGAAAAGAATGTAGCATGTGCTTTGAAGCATTGTGTGTATAATGATGAGATCTTTCAAGCAGAAAGTCACTTAACTGTGCTTTCTTTTGTTATGTCATTAGATATGAAATCCGAGATGATCATACCTTGAAAATTAGGAAAGTGACGGCTGGTGACATGGGTTCATACACTTGTGTTGCAGAAAATATGGTGGGCAAGGCTGAAGCATCTGCTACTCTGACTGTTCAAGGTAGGCATTGGGGAAGTCTTTGGTGGTTTTAGCATACAGAATATAATGCTGATAATTGAAGAAAATATTATGTATAGGGCTATGTTACATATAGACTTTAAGTATTGCTCTAAATAATGTATTTCAAACATATTTAAAGAACACATATTGTTTTGCCTATGGGAGCTCTGTAAGTGTTACAGGAAATTGAATTAAATGTTGAAAATTATGTTCAAAATTGAATTAAATGTTCAAGATAGTTCTAAAACTATCTTGGTCAAGTAGAGGCGAAGAATGTGCTTTAAATTCCAGGTCTTCAAACATAGAGCCCTTCTAATCTTTTAATTAAATGACAACTATTGCTCCAAGACAACTGTCTTGGAGGAAACTTTGTCTTTGGAGGAAAAAGAAATCTTTCATTACTTCAAGATCATCCACTTTCAAGGGCCTGTGCAATTTGTAACAGAAAAAGAAGATTCTATTACTCTTCAGAATGTAGGATTCGTTGAGTAGGGACTTTGCAATTGTTTTGTGTGCACAGAGTGCCTGCATCATAACAAACACTCAATAAATATCAGTTGATTGAATGAATTGCACTTGTACTTTGCTAATTTTGATACAGATTTATTATTTAGTATCGTATGAGCCCAAGTGGATACCATGTTCTATGGCTAACAGGTTTTTGAAAGTCAAAGTCACGTCTTAAGCTGATGGAGGAAATGGATCTGTCACCTCTTTTCCATCCATAATCCAGAAGTTTTTCATTCTCATAATCTCATTTTGTTTTTCTCTGTGATGTCATACTGATTATTTCTCTCTATATCTCATTTGAGAACTTTCCTCTATTTTTTTTCTTTTTAAGTGGCAAGTTGTTTATTGTGGAATTTCAGAGGTAATGACCTTTAAAAAACATTTTATTGGTTGGAAAAAAATTCCTGTTTTGACAGTATATATAGTAAATGGAAGTTCTGGCCATAAACCATGTAGCTTGTTTTGGGGTCTAACATTAGCAACACTTGATGCTGTCATCTTTTCTGAATACCGTCTCTTCTAAGACTATTTAGAAAAAAAAGGTGGCTTTTGAGGGAGCATTTCTACTGTGGGCTTTGTACAAAAGAGTCTTGTGGGCTTTTTACACTAGAAAAAAAAGAGTAAAGCATATTTCCTTCCTGTCTCTAAAGCCATTATGTCCCACTTTGGGGTTTTTAGCTCAATCTCATAAAAACAAAAGGAAAAAAAGAAAGATCAAGAACAAACATTGAGTTTCTAAGGCCAAGACTACTCTTTAATCTAAGTTAGACTTGAACTCCAAGTAAGACTAAAACTAAGAAAAGAAAACCTCTTCACATTTACAGAAAGCATAAATTTAAGAGGTGTCAAATCCAAGTTCAAAAGCCCTCCAGAAGGAGTGAAAATAGCCAGGATGAATACAAGACATGAAAAGGTGTGTGTATCTCCAGGCAATTGTGATAAGGAGGTTGACTGTCTATTATGTTAGTCAGTGAAATGTGTTTCACTTTGTGTTTTAAAGTACTTTACCTTGGTAGCCTGATGCTTTTATAACTAACAGCTATTCTGCTGTGTATACAGTAGACATTGAAATCCAAATAGAGTTTCTTCCTGTAATTGTAAGTTCAGTTACAAAACTCATTCAGCCTTAAGTTTTCTGTGTGGAAATCTTGCTCTCTCAGCCTGGATTTCGATGGAAATTGGCACTAATGATCAAATTCAGAAACTACTTGAATTTAGAAGTTCTTATTTCAGCTGCGTTGTGTTTTCTATAAATGTTTAAAAGATCTTTGTATAGTTGAGGATATATTATTCAATATTAAAATAAAATAGGCCTATTAACATCACTGTTAAAACATCTTTAACATGCTGGAATAACAAACATAGCATGCTAAAGAAAGTAACATAATTCCCAACTGCAAAAGATGAATAAGAGAAAAACATTCAAAGGAAACCTGAGAAGACATGCCTTTTTTCATCTTTTGAGATTGAACTTAGAAAAACACCAGTTAACTACAAAGGAAACTAATCAGAATTGAAGCCATTTGGTAGCAGGAAATAATTAAAGTTTAAAAAGTTCAGTAGTATAATTGTATTGTTAAAAAACTTTCTGTGTTTTGTGTACAGCTCATTTTAAAAAGGCAGTGTTGGAGTCACTATGAGCTTAAACATAATCTTTCTCTCCCTCACGTCTCATACAATGAGTATTTAATTTGGATCATTGATGTTAAGGCAATAAAGCCCAGTGATGCAGGTAGAAGTTGTGGGAATAAATTACCTTACATAAGGGTGGCCATTTGATTTTCACCCCCAGCACAGATATAGTTATTTCCAGCATCTTAAAAAGAACCCTGATTTGAGAATTTTTTTTTTTTTTTTTGCCAAGGGTTTTTTTTTTTTTTTTTTTTTGAGACAGAGTCTTGCTCTGTCACCCAGGCTGGAGTTCAGTGGCGCAATCTCGGCTCACTGCAAGCTCCGCCTCCCGGGTTCACGCCATTCTCCTGCCTCAGCCTCTCCAAGTAGCTGGGACTACAGGCGCCCGCCACCACGCCCGGCTAATTTTTTATATTTTTTTAGTAGAGACGGGGTTTCACCGTGGTCTCGATCTCCTGACCTCGTGATTCGCCCGCCTCGGCCTCCCAAAGTGCTGGGATTACAAGCGTGAGCCACCGCGCCCGGCCTGCCAAGGTCTTCTTGTAATCCCAAATTCTGCTGTTTTCTAGACTATATGTCTTTAAATATTCCTCTCTTGACGCTAGGGGTTTCTGTGGCTTTTCTCCTTGTGTACTCTTCACGGTTCTTTCGTGGTACTGGACTTCTAGTAGGCACTTTATCTAATAAATTCTTATTAAAATTTGAAATGCGAATATGCATTTCAGACTTCTGCTTGAATGGTAGAAACAGCACAGGGGGCCAGGCGTGGTGGCTCACGCCTGTAATCCCAGAACTGTGGGAGGCCGAGGTGGTCAGATCACCTGAGGTAAGCAGTTTGAGACTGGCCTGTCTAACATGGTGAAACCCCGTTTCTACTAAAAATACAAAAAAAATTAGCTGGGCGTGGTGGCATGCAGCTCTCAGCTACTCTGGAGGCTGAGGCAGGAGAATCGCTTGAATCTGCAAGACAGAGGTTGCAGCAAGCCAAAATTGCACCATTGCACTCTAGCTTGGGCAACAAGAGCGAAGCTCTGCCTCAAAAAAAAAAAAAAAAGAGAAAGAAAGAAATAGCACAGGGACATCCTAGGGAACACTCAAGCAGCTTCTGGTAGCTTTGATTCTGAGTGCCAACAGTAAGCTCCATTTGATCAAATTTGAAGAGATTGCCATTTATGGATGATGCTGCCTTATGACCTGTGTTTGAAAGAGCACAGTTAATTGTTTTACTGTCTGTATCTCATAACGTCATGTTGTATACTTTAAATATATACAATGAAAGGTATTTTTTAAAAAGAATGGTGAAAAGGGAACAGAGTAAAATCTAGGGCTAGACACTGTTTCTTAAACTTACCGGAAGTTACTTATTGAGTATACAGATTATCATGCATGGCCTATAGAAAAGCCAATTTAGGAGGTCTGGGTTGGAGCACATAAATTTATTTTTATTTTTAAACAAGCAACTTCACAAACCTCAGGAATGAGGAGTTACTTGATGAACTGACAGAAAGAATACCAGACTTTTTTTTCAAATGTCTTTATAATTTGAGACTCAGAAAGGCAGAAGAAGTGTGTTAAAGATAATGGTGGAGCTAAGAGAATGGACATTGGAATCAGACAGAATTTAGGTGAATCGTGATTCTGTCATTTACTACTATGTAACCCAGAAGAGTTTACATAAACTTCATGAAACTCGGTTGACCCATGTGTAAAATGGACACAGTAATACCAACCTTTGTGTAAGGATATTTAACATATTATCTCTTACACAGTAAATATTTTGTAAATAAACAGCATTATACTTACGAGTGTTATTATTGATAGCTTTATTGCTTAATTTCAATAATTATTATTTGGTAAGAAAAATAGTTTTAGATAATTCTAGATCAGTGGCTCTTCTATTGTAAATGAAAAATCTGAAGTACTAATATTGTCATGACAATTTATTATGTAACAGATTATTAAAGGCATTTCTCAAATATAAAGCATTACATTTTCATTTTTTAAAACCTTTATTGGAAGGTTGAGGCAGAGGAATGCTTGTGGCCAGGAGTTCATGGCTCTGTCTCTACAAAAAATAATTTTAAAATCAATCGTACATGTTGATGTGCACCTGTAGTCCCAGCGACATGGGAGGCTGAGGCAGGAGAACGGCTTGAGCCCAAGAGTGGGAAGTTGCAGTGAGCTGTGAACCCCACCTTGCACTCCAACCTGGGTGACAGATTGAGACCCTGCCTCTAAAAATAAAATAAAAATAAAAATCCTTATGGGCTATTATAGTAAATGTATTGGATTTTGCTAGTGCCAGTGAAGCTAGTCCTAGATATGTATTGAAGTTTTGGAAAATAAGTAGATAAATTATTGAAATTTATGACCACTTTGGAAGAAAAATTAATCAAAAAGATTGCATTACATGTGCATTGGAGTGTTATTGTCATGGAAGAACGTTCAGCCCAGGGTTTTTTGTCACAATTTTCGTCCCGTTATCTCTAAGAGTGACTGTTTTCTAATTTTTTAGATTCTTGGTGCCTCTGTTTCTCTCTGTAAAATAGTGGTGCTTTCTCACAATTCATACAGAGACTGGTAAGATTACCCATGAGCAAATATCCTCAAAAACTTCTTTATCTCCTTAATGATCATTCCAAAACATGGATGAAATATGAGGTTGCACCCTGTTAATAGAAAGTAATTGCACCACTAAAACCTGTATCGCGTTTGGTGTAACATTCGTGGGATTACTTGTCCCTGGCCAGTGGAATGCCAAAGTCAAATTAAAATATTGAATCAAATAAGATATTGATTACTTAATAATGCAGGTTTTATTTTACTTAGGAAAGAGGCAAACTGTAATAAAATTTTGGTGATATTAGGAAGTTTGGGCCAAAAATATATTTTTCCTGGGCTCTGTAAATATTTAGGCAATAAAATAATATCCTGATTCCTTTAACTTGCGTATTGGTACACATGGTATACCAATATTGATATATTATTGAAGCTAATTCTCAGAATTAGACCCAAAGGCTCAGCAGTAATGACCTATTGAAGGATAATTACTGTTCATTATATGACCAATACAAAATGGTGAGACAATGCTGTTTGGGGTAATTTTCAACAGAAAAATGTTTCTGCTTAACTGTGAGTTAGCCAGAAAGTTCAGTAAACCTGAACCTCACATCATTTTCTAAACTAAGCAAAGGTTCATTACCTATAAATGTTAAGCATCAGTGTTGTTACATTTATACTTAGTGTTTGTCTGCATCCCTGTTTCCTCTCCATGTGTATAATATTTACATACCTTTCTTTCAAGAAATCTTTGTGTGAACCTAAAATACACAAACAAAATCAAGCATCTTTTTAAAGACATATCACCTCTATTTTGGTTTATTACATTGTTATTTTTGAACTGTAGCATCTCAGTTTGACGAGTGTTAGGATTGCTGGCTCTGTCTTGGAAGGAATGAATTATTCACTGAAGTGGTGTTTCGTGTTGCATAATGGCTCCATGTTTTAAGACGAAAAGATATATACTACAGTATTTATAACAATTTTATAGGTTGTGACATACCTATAAAGGGTAAAATCTGCAAGAACAAAATAGATGCATAGAGGCACCCTGCCACGTTTTTAAACAGCGTGTCATTGAAACTGCTAAAATTTATGCCTCCCCTTGGTATTCAAGAATGGTTGCAGGTTTGTTTTTATATGATTTTGCTATCTTAATCTAAATACATTATGTATTTATTAGATGCTTACCAGGTGGGCCTTCGGGTTCTTCTTAGAATCAGATGATGGTCAAATTAAATTATTGTTTTTATTTTTAAGCTAAAATGATTAATTTAAAAAGAAAAGCGAATGCTTTTTTTTTTGTTCAAAGTAGACTTTAGGAAAAGCATGGTGAATACAGCTTCAAAATACTTAAAAATGAAAAAATCTATTTATTCAATTATTAATAACCCTATAAAATTTATAAATTATTTACTTTCAATGACAATCATTTTGGTAGCTTTTTAAATTATTCCAATTTTGAGGAGTGCTATTCCAAAACAAAGATAGGTGATAAAGCCACCTGGTTTAAAGTTTGAGTTTCTCCTGTTTCTGAGTTTGTCCTCAGCCTCTAAGATTTCTTGTGATTCCTTGCTTCGGTGATACTCATTGCTTAAACAGCGCAAACTAGATGGCATTATTAATCTTTCCACTCCTTCTGTAACTTCACAGATAAAGCAGCTCTTCTTACTGTCACAATTTCATTTCCAAAGCAAATTTGTGACTATCACCAGAGTGATCATGTTCCCATCGCTGTGTCCCATCAGTCACAGGAAACCGAACCGAAAATGGCCTGAACACAGACTTCCATACACCACCCATTTCCCAAGCCATCACCTTTTATCTCCCCGAGTTGAAATACAAGAAAATCCAATGCCATTTTTGTTTGTCTCTCTCACAACAGGAACTAAAAGACACTTAGTCTTCTCATTTCTCTTGAGGCCTGAGTGCAGGGCCAGCCAGTCACAGGAAGCAGTACGTTTAGATCTCAGTTCACACCCCACTATACTCCTCTCCAGGCTTCTCACAGGATGGGTCAATTTTTGAAGCTCTGTTCAGAGAAAAGGCAGGTGCCAAACATTGCCAAACCCGATGATGCTCTGTTGTCAGATGCATGGGATTTCTGTGACATCCCAGCTCTTCTCTCATAAGAGCTTGTCCACTTTTCTTCTCTTGATGTGAAGTCACTCTGGTCTCTCAACTTCATCAGCTTTTTTTAACTATAAAATACAGTATCATGAATAATGTTGCTATTTCTTTAAATTTATTGTTGACATACAATAGGAATGTTAAAACATCAAAAGAATGTGCATTCTATTCTATTCTGTAGAATTGTTATTTTGTCTGATGATTCCCCTAAGTATTAATGCCAAGTGTGCAGTGAAGGAGCATAAAACTTTCTCGTTAGGACTGATTAGCCGGTGACAGCTTCTGGGAGTCTGAGCCTTAACGTATGAGATTGACATGCAACAAGGGAGACACAAAGACAGAAAAGACCCGTGCTGTCTTTTGCCTGACTTAATTGCCACTAATGGGATGTTTCCTAGAGCCTCTCTCCTTGCTGCTAGTAAACTACATGCTTCAAAAAAGAAACTTTGCTGAAATATCTAGGACACTGCACTTTATGATTGACCCCTATTTACTGTCCCAATGAACTCAGAGTTGAAGAGTAATTGTAACTTTCAGTAAAACAAGAAGCAGCTGTCAGAGGTTTGTCTGAGCCTTTTAGTTTCTACTAACTCAGTCTGTAAGCATTAGTTCGCAGAATATAATAGTGAAGAAGTGAAAATAAGAGCAGACCAGACATCAGAAGCTGAGTTCCCTAATATTCTTTATTTCACTTGTTGGCAATGCAACCTGCAGACACACAGCCAGTCGACAGCTTTACTCTTTATCCTTCATGCTCCCGTCTTCCCATATCTTACTCTTAATCAGTCATCACAAAATCCTACTTATTTTGCCTTTTACCTATTTCTCAACTCTCACCACCTCCCTTACCTTCTTATCATTACTGCATTTTAGGCCTTCAGCATCTCTCCGGGAAACTATTAACTTCTAACCAGGTACCTTGCCTCCACCTTGTCTCGTAGAATCCATTCTTCACACAACAGATTAATGTACCTAAAAAAGCTGGGTGCGATGGCTCTCGCCTATAATCCCAGCACTTTGGGAGGCCAAGATAGGAGGATCACTTGAGCCCAGGAGTTCGAGACCAGCCTGAGCAACACAGTGTGACCCAGTGTTAAAAAAATTTTTTTTAATAATTTTTAAAAAGATTTTTAAGAAGATTATCTACCTAAAACACAGTTCTAATGATATTAATTCCTTCCGTAAATGATTTCCATGGTTCCCATCTCTCCAGGGTAAGATCCAAAATACTTTTGATGATGCTAGCCTCCTTTCTTGCTACCCACTTCAGTATAATATGCTATATTCCTGTATTTTTTTCGCGTATACGCCACCACGTAGCTTATCTCTGGGCTTTTTGTTATGTTGGCTCCTTGGTCTAAAATGCCCCAGCCCCACCTGCCCCATCTTCTACTTGCTAGTTACTCCTATTCTTGAACTTGATTCACATAAGCATGCTCCCGCAAGCTTTTCAGACACTCCCCATCCGAGTGAGAGTTAGGTATTTCCCATTCACCTACCCATCGGATCCTACTACTGCCCTTAATGGGATTTCAGTGTCTGAACTGCTTGACTGTGAGTTCCTTAGGCACACACTTTGCTGACTTTGCTTTATTAGTCTCATTGTTTACTGCAGTCTCAGAGACATCGTTTTAGTTAGGGTCCTCCAGAGAAATACACTCAATAGCATATAGAGATAATAAGAAGAGATTTATTGTAAGTATTGATATGGGGGGTCAAGAATTCCCACCATCTGCCATCTACAAGGGGAAGAACTAGCAAAACAGGTGGTGTAATTCAGTCTAAGAGCAAAATTCTGACATTGGGGGAGCAGGAAAAGATGTGTGTCCCACCTCCAGAAGAGATAGCACATTTGCCTGTTTTCTACCT
The DNA here is from genome assembly GCF_009828535.3 of Hylobates moloch. NCBI lineage: Eukaryota > Metazoa > Chordata > Mammalia > Primates > Hylobatidae > Hylobates > Hylobates moloch. Next base: position 78,667,618 of record NW_026652279.1, read on the forward strand.
GGACCCTCAACGGATTGGATGATGCCAGCCCACGCTGGTGAAGGCATGACCTCTTTACTCAGGTACAGTGTCAAACGCTAATCTCTTCCAGAAACACCGTCACAGACACTCCCAGAAATAACATGTTGCCTATTGTCTGTGTATCCCCTAACCCACTCAAATGGACACATAAAGTTAACCAACACAGAAACCTCGATGTTCTTGGAACATTTTCTGTGTGAGTGAATAAAGTGCTCATCCTGATACACACCAGTTGTTGAATCCTAGACAAATCGCCTAACTTCTCTGAGATTCAGAGTTCTCATCTGTTGAAAAATGAGTGTACATCTAATATAAATATCCATCAGCTAATAGGAAAATAAACTAATGAATAAAATAGTTGAATTCCCAAGGAAGTGGGTTGTGGATTACGGGGTGCTTATGCAAATACAATTGTTGTTACTGTTTCTATGATTGTTTTTCTCAGCTTCCTCCAAAACAAAATTAAAAATTCATCAGATTCCTGTTAATTGTTATTTTGTCCATAGAGATTTGACATTTTTTATAGCTGATTTATGTGAAGTCTGGTTATTATTGTACTTTAACATAATTATTATCCCTCCCTGCTATATTCAATGCTGCTAAATTTCCTGATAGAATGAATAACACTGAATCCCATCACTGCCTGTTCCATGTAGTCCATATAGTGGAACAATTGAATTAACTGAATATAAACAAATTTAGATATACTGTACTCAGAAATAACTTCAATATAATTTAATCTGGAAAACAATGGATCAGAAGGCGTAATCCACAAAAAGAAATATGCATTTGATCATTTTCTTTTTTTTTTTTTTTTTTTTTTGGAGATGGAGTCTCGCTCTGTCACCCAGGCTGGAGTGTAGTGGCGCGATCTCGGCTCACTGCAAGCTCCGCCTCCTGGGTTCACGCCATTCTCCTGCCTCAGCCTCTCCGAGTAGCTGGGACTACAGGCGCCTGCCACCATGCCCAGCTAATTTTTTGTATTTTTTTAGTAGAGACGGGGTTTCACCGTGGTCTCGATCTCCTGACCTCGTGATCCGCCCGTCTCGGCCTCCCAAAGTGCTGGGATTACAAGCGTGAGCCACTGCGCCCGGCCGCATTTGATCATTTTCTAACGTGAATTAGCAACTTTGACAATAATCAAGATACATGCCAATCTTAATGTAACATACTATGTGAATGTATGACTGTTTTTTTGAGACAGGGTCTCATTATGTCACCCATTATGCAGTGGCACAATCATGGCTCACTGCCCCGTTGACCTCCTGGGCTGAAGCAATCCTCTCCCTTCAGCCTCCCAAGTAGCTGGGACTACAGAAGCATGCCACCATGCCCACCTAATTTCTTTTCTTTCGTTTTTTTGTTTTGTTTTTTTTTTTTTTTTTTTTTTTTGGAGAGATAGGTCTCATTATGTTGTCCAGACTCGTGGGTGTGTGTGTGGGTGTGTGTGTGTGTGTTTCATGAACGATTAGATAATTATTTTAGATTGTAAACTTAAAATTTAGGTAAAAGTGAAACAATATAGCTTACTGTAGACTTTATTGCCAGTAGGGGATAAACTTTTAAAAACTTGCATTCACAAACACCTCTGGAAGAAAGAAGGCCTGCTTTGTAAGTCTGTGGTTTCCATAAATAGAGTTCACTATGTTTAACTTTCTGTCAGCCTATGAGATCTTTGTGTAAGATTCACAGGACTTTTTGGAGCTCGTATGATAGCTAGGCATAAAATAAGTAATGAGAGAAAAAAACGGGGTCCTTCAGTTCTGCATTTCCTTTCTTCAATGTAGACTTCGTTTAAATCATTTGTTGGAACAGCTTCCTTAAGTTGCTGATTTGAGAAAATCTGGCAATATAATAGTGTATTGTTTCTGACCATTAATGTGGTTGAGTCAAAGCCAAAACGAATAGTGTCAAGGGACCTTTTTGCAGAGTCAACTTAGGTTTAGTATAATCCAAGATCTTGGTTGAGAACTGTGAGTTCATCAACATTTTGATGAAACACATATTATGAGACCCCCCCCAAAGCTTTATTTGACAATTTTAAGGACCTTGATATGTGTGTGCTGCTTTTGCCAGACTCTAGCAAGACATAGCAGACTGGTTCTTTAGGGAATGACCCGTAATGACATGTGGCAGCAATCCACAGATGCCTACTAAAGTCACTAGTGCTACAGTAAGCAGTGCTTCAGGGGTTGGAGGATTATATATATATATATATATATATATATATACATATATATATATGTAAAATGCTGGTAAATATTTATATATATTGGGTAGGTATATGTATATACACACACATTCAATGTAATATATATTTACACTGCTTGTATGTATGGATACTCTTAATCCTAATCTCAAGAGTCGTATTCAAAATGCTACCCTTAAGGGATTTGTTGTGGAGGTTTGTGTGTGTTTCTTCTCCTTCTCCTCCTCATCCTCCTCCTCCTCTTCTTCTTATTTTGTAGTTAAAATAAGGATTAAAAAATTTTCAACTGAAGACGGGGGGGCTGATGGGGAAAGAGATTTGTTATGGTAAAAAGAAAATCGAAAAAGACAAGATGTGATGGAAACTTTTGAAGAATCAGTATTGCCAGTTGAGCCCTTTGTGAGCAGGCTGCAAGTAAAATGCCATCAACCAAGAGATTTAATGAAGTCTCACTACAGATTTAACAAGAGAGTGATTTGTGAGAATTACTCCCTCTCCTAACTGTTCTGATCCAGTGGCGTAAATAGGATGCTGAGCACCACTCCTGCTGGGTTTTTTTGTGGTGTTTCATTTGATTGAGACCCAGTAGCGTTTTGGCCTATGATTCTTGGCTGTTTTGTTTTGTTTTGTTTTTCTCTAGAGGAATAAAGTAAAGAATTTCTTGTGTACTTATAGCTTAAAGAAACAGCCATTGTAACCCTAATGATTGATGAATGTGTGGGATTCTCTTACATTTCTTTCATCCACGAGAAAAGATTTTGGGTTGCTTTCAGTTATTTCAAAAAAAACAGATATAAATCATAAAAATTAATCAAAAGAAAGGCATTCACTTCATGGCCTTCCTACAGAGAATTTGAAATGCTCTCTTAATTGTGTGCACCAGGCAAATATTTGAAGAAATAAGTTGAGCAGTCAGGTACAAGAAATAATTGATGCATAAGATGATTCAGTGACAAATAATGACACGACACCACACTAGTAAATAGCACATCATAGGCCTTCCATGATGGTCTGAGTTTTACTGTGATTTATTCATCTACATAACAGTGGGTAAGGTTTTCTCACTGCCCAGTTATCTAGATGTATAACTGAGCAACTGTCTTTAGTAACCAAACCAACATTCTGAAATAATGGCATCAATGTGGAAAAATGTAATTGAGTTGTATGGATATATCAAATCTCAACTGCTCAGCCTGAGAATGAAATTTGGAGAAATAAATTACTTTTTTGCTCTTATCATTGAGAGATAGCATGTTTTAAAATGTTCATTTTAACAGCCTCACATAATTTTAAGACTTGGAATTATTTTGTCAGAGTTAGTATCATTCAATGTGAAAAAGTTAATTCTAAGTTGATTCACACAATATTTTGTATTTTATCCAGAATTGTTTGCACATAAAGTGATCAAGATATTTTATTATTTAAAAGAGAATAATTGCAGACTGTTGACATGAAGAACACCTTTACCTTATGATGAATCTTCAGTAAACTAAATACACAAGATAACTAAAACTGTGACTGTTTATGCATCCATATGTATGGATATTTTTTATTATTTGCTTGCTATGGTTTTAAATATTTTGATAGATATACACAGCATGAATCATTAGGCTGAATAGAATTCTTGTTTTTAGACTGGCGAATCATTTTAGCAAATACCAAACATCAGGGTCATCATTAGAGTAGTTACACTTGACCATTACATAGCACCTGGTGTCCCTTGAGCCTTATCTTAGTAATTTAAAAATACAAAGCAATTCTTTTTATGTTAGTCTTTAAAAATATTTTGTATAAATTAGAAGTTCACACTGTAGTATACCTAAAGTTTGCAAAACTGATTAAAATACCATGAGCACTTTAATTTGCTTTTAAGCTGTTTCTCTCATGACTTGATAAATAATGTGCCAGTATAAACACACCTGCAGAAAATACTAAAATAAGTATAAGACAAAATATAGCTGAGTAATTGCTTTATAACAGATTTATGAGGGTAGGAAAATCCATAAATGGTTGTTAAAGTTAGCTTTAGGACATTTATTTTGTGTGGTCGATGTTATTAGGGGAGGATTTAGAGCATTGCACAATTCAACCTGATAGATAGGCCATTTTACAAAGGCGCTTTTAAAAAGTTATTTTGTGGATGGTGAAATAGTCATTTCACACAGTGCCTTTTAGGTCATTAGTGAAGAGATGAGAAGTGCTTTTGTGGTTTTCCTTAGGCTTTTAACTCCCCTGGAACGTACTTAATCACTAAATATAATTGATAATAAATAATTTTGACCTGATTTAGGTTTCTTGAGAATAAACATTAAATCATATAACTCTGTGCTAGATTGTTGAAACTTTCAACTTTAGACATGGATAGGGGCTTATAAAGCATTTATTTTCACACTGCCTTTGATATTTACAGTGAGTGTTCTAAAATGTTGCATCACATCACTTTTCAGACATGGAATTGGCTGCTTTATCATTGTTTCTATAAGAAAATAAAATACAGAACAAGTTATTTTCCCCAAAACCTTTTTATTAAGTATGGAACTGCTCATATACGAGCAATTATGTATCTATGTTCATCTAATATATCAATACATATATTGTACATTTAAATCATTTCTTGTTAAAAGTCATTTTGTTTAGGTCGTGGAGACAAAACATTTCAGAACCAAAATTACATTAGAGTAAGGTTTAACTCTTTTTAAAATTACAAACCAGTCATCCAATGTAGTAAACAGTTTCTATTTTTACATTTTAAGAGCTAGAGAGGCCAGGTGCGTTGGCTCACACCTGTAATCCCAGCTCTTTGGGAGGCCGAGGTGGGCGGATCACCTGAAGTTACGAGTTCGAGACAAGCCTGGCCAACGTGGCAAAACCCCGTCTCTACTAAAAGTACAAAAATTAGTCAGGTGTGGTGGCGGGCACCTGTAATCCCAGCAACTCAGGAGGCTGAGGCAGGAGAATCACTTGAACCCAGGAGGCGGAGGTTGTAGTGAGCCAAGATAGCAACACTGCACTCCAGCCTGGGAGACAAGAGCTAAACTCCATTTCAAAAAAAAAAAAAAAAAAAGATCTGGAGATACCAGCAGAATTCCGATACTCCCTGTCTTACTTGATAGGTGACCTTATGAAATTTACTTAATCTTCATTTTCTTTCTTTTGCAAAATCGAGATATTGAATAATTCCTTACAGAGCTGCTGAAGGGGTTCCTAATATATGATCTGACACACAACTAAGACTGATGCCTTCTTACTATTAAACCGAGATGGAGAATGTTTATGTAATTTATGCAGGATCACAGGCCTGATTCCTTTTGGAGAGGATCTTGATCCAAAGTTGTTTAACTACCAATTGAGTAATGTTATCATTCTGTCATCATTTACCTTAACTCTGGACCCTCCATGAAATATGCCATTTAAAGATAGACATTCCAATTTTTCAGATAAACCAATACTTGAGCACTTTCTATGTACAAAACACTTTCTATGCTCAATACTTGAGCACTTTCTATGTACGCTGGGTACTATGAAGGATGTACAGATAAATAAGACATGGATCCCATCTTCACAGAGCTTATTATAGCCTAGCGAAGAAGAGAGAAACACACAAATGTCTATAGTATCAGCAGAATATGAAAAATGGACTCTTAAAAATAGGACTAAGTGCTTTCAACTGGGCTATTGGAACGTTACTGTCATGTTTTCTACCTTTCAACCGATATTTAAAATGTGAGTAACAGCCTCACCTTGAGAAGTTCTAGATAAATAATGGCAAACAAAGTGAGTAAATACTTGCTCACGTGGAGCACACAGGCTAATTTTGGAGAGACATAAAACACACGAATGTATAATTTTAACTATAATATGTGCTCTGAGAGGAAAGTTAAGGTTGCTATGAAAATAGGTAGCATTCTGATAGGATTTAGTTCACTTTAGAGATAACTTGTTGAAAAAATATGTTTTTAACTGAGCTTTAAGGACTGAATAGTAATTATATGGGTGAAAAAGGGGAAGATCCCAGGGTACAGTATAAACAGAACTAGAGGCCACAGGGTGTGTGGTGTACTCGAGGACTGAAAGAAAGCCAGTAGGGCTAGGTCAAGGAGAGGGAGAAGAGGTGATATGAGAAGACAGAATTGTCACACAGCAAGGCCATGTTAAGAATTTAGTTTTCTATTTTAAAAGCGATGGGTCCATGTTGAAGGATTTTAAGCAAAAAACAAAACACAAGAACAAAGTGTAATTGTGTTATCATTATTATTATTACTTTGAGACGGAGTCTTGCTCTGTCACCCAGGCTGGAGCACAGTGGCGTGATCTCGATTCACTGCAACCTCCGCCTCCCGGGTTCAAGCAATTCTCCTACCTCAGCCTCCCAAGTAGCTGGGATTACAGGCACCCACCACCATGCCTGGCTATTTTTTTTTTTTTTTTTTGTATTTTTAGTAGAGATGGGGTTTCCCCATGTTGGCCAGGCTGGTTTTGAACTCCTGACCTCAAAGTGATCCACCCGCCTCAGCCTCCCAAAGTGTTAGGATCACAGTGTTAAGCACATGAGCCACTGGGCCTAACCTTTTATTTTGTTTTAATCACTCTGACTACATTATAAGATTGTGACTGGACAAGACCAAAATAGTAGGTGAGGGCTATTGGATAGCTTGGGCCAGAATGGTGGCAATAAAGAGAGAAGAAGGTAGATGGAATGGATAAAGGTGTACAGTATAAACACTATGGAATTTGCTGGTTGATTGTGTATTTCCAGGCGGAAAGACAGGAAAGATGTAGGTTTCTGGCTAAGCGGACCTAGGGAATATTACCATCAAAATTATAGTCCTAAGATATGTGTTGGGTGACATGCACATTGTCGTAGATTGCCGGGTAGTTGCATTTGAATTGTGGATTCCTTAGTAGACAAGTAACTACCAACGTTTGTTAACTGCTTTTTTGGGGAAGTGACAATATTTTTAGAAAGGAAGAATAAGAGCAAGAGTACTAACCTTTTCTGAGTACCTGTGATATGTCACGCATTGTGCGAGGTACTTTGTATATATGGGGTGAAATAAATGTATGTTAGTATTCTGATAAGCTTCAAGTTGAATGGCTCATCTACAGATGGGCTTCTGAATCCTGGCACTGTGGACATTTTGTGCTACATCATTCTTTGTTTTGGGAGGTTGTCTTGGGCTTTGTAGGATGTTTATCAGTATCATTGGCCTCTGTCCACTAAATGCTGGTAGCTCTCTGCCTTCTTCCCCACATCAGTTGTGACAGCAAAAATTGTCTCCAGAACCATTGTTCTACAGAATAATGTGAGATATTTAAGAAGAGGTGAAAAGTTCATAGTATTTTATGTATCCATTAAATATATTCTAAAAATGGCCTCCTTTATCTCTTTATTTTTATGTCTTAAAAGTTGAAAGACATAATGACAGGCTTTTAAGTTAAACTCAATCGTTTCCCCCAAAAGAAATCATACCTAGTATTAAAATATCCTGAGAGTTTTTAATTGTTACAGATATTGTCATTCTTGAGTTTCTATGTATATAATTTTTCCAACATACCAGTGACTGGATTTTGTCAGTTCAAATATAGATAGCTTTACTCCTTGAGAATTTGGGCTCTTGTATTTGAATAAAAATGTGTTTCTTCCAAAAGTTTTTGTTTAACTCACTACCTTACTCCATTCATATTCTCTGGAATGTGGTATTTACAATTCTAGTGTATCAGATGTGTTAACTGAGCTCTGCGTTCAAAAGTACTGTAGATGAGAATGGGGAAAAAATCGCCTCAATTTAAGGATTCATTAGAATTTAGCTACTACCAGTGAAAACTTATATCTATGAATTAGCAGAAGAATTCCGTAGTCGAGATGATTTCATATTTAGCCCGTTAAAAAAAGCAGCTGTTCTCTGATATTTACTAATAGGATGGGTCCTATTGTAGATCCATTCGCTTTACAGTAACATTCTATAGAGTCAGTCTAGGAGTTTGTAATACTTATTTTAGACCCAAATACTGTAGCAATCTTCTGTCGTATTTTTTAAAAATTAAATGCTTCTGAATCTCCATACAGTTAAAATCATAGCACTGAAAGCACTTGAAGATTCAATTTCTCTGTCCCTTTGCCAGACACGGTTCTATCTAAACTGTTGTGGCCTAATGGAAGTAAATCCTATTTTAAAAGACCTCTAGAGACATCATAGTTGGCAACCAATTCACGGTTCAGTGACCTTTTCTGTTAACTGCTTCTTTTCTAGACTTTCTGTAAGTTGTTCACGCTGGTATTCAGGCCGATTATCATCTTCTCTTCTGGACTTGGTAGTTATAAAAATTGGCTGGTCCCGGTACTTGTTAGACCTAATCTGAAGACTTCTTAAGGATCTGTTCAACTAACTTATTTTCTTTAGATGAAAAACGTCTTTTCCTCCAACCTCTGTATAATGCTTTTCCAAACATTTATCATCTTTCTGACTCATACACATGTCTCCTGAATGTGACAAGCAGATAGAATATAAAAGAGGAATCTTCTTCCTCCTTCCCTCCCTCCCTCCCTCCCTCTTTCCTTCCTTCCTTCCTTTCTTTTACTTCCTGTCTGTCTTCTTATCTTATTTATACCTAAAGATTACTGTCTGAGCAATATATATTCTTAGTATACAAAAGATTTCAAAACAAATAATTTTGAACACTATGATATCACATTCAAAAAGGAAGAAAATCTTTTATTCTAAATGGTAGTGGCTGTGTGTGTGTGTGTGTGTGTGTGTGTGTGTGACAGAGAGAGACAGAGAGGGGGGTTCTTGTCAAAATATACTGTTTTGATGTTTCAAAAAAGATGGATATTTTGTTCAACATATAAAGATTTCAAGTGATGAAATAATTAAAATTGTTTTACCCTTAAAAATGATTGCAGTACTTTTTAATTGCAAAAATAAATGTTTCAAGCAGCATTAAGTCTGTGTTATCACCTGTTAGTTTCCAGGTCTTTTTTAAACATAGCTAAATATTCTTAAAATATTTTTAACATCATGAATTCTTTAAAACCAGTTCATATATATATGCATGTAGTAATGATTTTGGTAGTAATGATTTTAGGTTAACTATTTGTGGCAGTTTAAATGTAAAATCAAATGTATTTTATATCCTATTGAATATTCTTCACCACTAACTGATTAACCAGCAGGAAAATTTGTACAGAGAGTTGGATATTGTCAGGAGGCCTAGAAGCCAGTCTATGGTGAACCGCCTGTGACCTTGAGAAAGTTCTTTTAACAATTTAGGTTTTCTGTTTTCTTATGCAAAAGAAGTTTAGACTGGTAAGTTCTAAGGTCGCATCCAGTGCCAACATTTTAGAGTTTTATTAGAGACAGAAACAGACAGGCTTTTCCCCTCTCTTAGCAGGAAAAGGGACTTGGGATACAGGTGCTTCCAACCTTAAAAGCAGAAAGGAATGAAGTTGAGAAGGGCTGTGAGAAGCGTAGGAGTGCAGCCTCCCATAAATGTCGAATGTTAGAAGATAATGAATGAACAGGTTCCAAGTTACTCTGCTTTTTTTTTCTGATTCTTTCTGCCATGCCCAACAGGACAATAATTAAAATCTGCCTGTTTCATAGAAAGGACCATATTCTCTGTATGGAAAGGAAATCCTTTTACCTTACCTTTGGAGAAATGTAGAGAAAGGAGAAATATGAGGAAAACTTAAATTCCTATAATTTATTCTTTAGCAGAGAAAGTTAGGGATGGTAATTTTTTTCAAGTGAGTGAAAGGATTTTATATAGTCCATATTAATGACTTCTATTTGTTTACTGAAAGTAGAACAAATGAAAGGGGGGTGAAATTCTGAACAGACAGGCTTTCCTTTAGATAAGAGGATTCATTTCTTGATAATCAGCGTTGTTAAAAGCTTAAATGACCATTCAGGATAGACTCCTCTCCAAAACCTCTGATGTTTTAGAAGCTTCTATGTTAGATGATGTTCTTAGATAACTTTTAAGATCCTTAATAGGCTATAAAATATTTTTCTTTTTTCTTTTCTTTTTTTTTTTTTTTTTTTGAGACAGAGTCTTGCTCTGTTGCCCAGGCTGGACTGCAGTGGTGCAATTTTGGCTCACTGCAACCTCCGCCTCCCGGGTTCAAACAATTCCCCTGCCTCAGCCTCCCAAGTAGCTGGGACTACAGGTGAGTGCCACCACACCTGGGTAACTTTGGTAATTTTAGTAGAGACAGGGTTTCACTGTGTTAGCCAGGATGGTCTCGATCTCCTGACTTCATGATCCGCCTGCCTCGGCCTCCCAAAGTGCTGGGATTACAGGCGTGAGCCACCTCACCCAGCCTAAAATATTTTTCAATTATCATCTGTCACTGATGTGATATGCAAATACATTAGCCTAAAGTTCTTTTTCTTTATTATTATACTTTAAGTTCTAGGGTACTTGTGCACAACATGCAGGTTTGTTACATATGTATACATGTGCCATGATGGTGTGCTGCACCCATTAACTCGTCATTTACATTAGATATATCTCCTAATGCTAGTCCTCCCCCCTCTCCCCACCCCAGCCTAAAGTTCTTAAACCCACCGGATTTTAATTAATAAAAGGATTCTACTCCTATGGGTTGATGGCTAGTAAAAACTATAAGCAAGAAAAGGGTGCTTTAAAATGTTTAAATTAGGTGCTTTCCAATTTTTTTTTGTTTTTAGTATATATTTTTGAAATGTTTTAGGAATTTTAAATTACTGAAAATATGTGAAAATATTTAGGAATCATTTCTCTACTTTTCTGTCTTTAAATAAGGGTTTATTTTAACTGTTTCAGTCTAATGGGATCAAATTTATGTTCACAGATTAATCCAAACGATAATCCTATAACTTTTTGTTATCTCAAAGCAAAATTCTGTTGTTACAGCTTGTCACGTCCTCTCTTTGGTAATGCCTAAATACTTCCTACTGTCATTTAAAAGGCATCATCTGTAAGGTGTCAAGAAATGTAACCACGTTCTATCCATTCGGTGTTTTTGAGTCTAGGTAGCATAACTGGTGATGCTATAATAAACATTAAGCCTGTGTAAATGAGAAAGTTTCTTTTTAACTTTTCTAACTTGACTGAGTGAAAAACTATGCTTAGTTTTGTTTTCTGTGTAATGAAAAATAAAGACATTATTTCACTCCTGTTGAAGGGAATGTGTGAATTAAAAACGTTTCTAAATTGCCTTTGAATTTTGCATGTGGGACAAAAGTATGCAAGAGAAATTTTATCTTTGCTTTATAACTGTACCACTTAACAACAACATTCTTTAGCATTTATTTAAACTATAGGAATGTGTATCAGGTCTAATTAATTTTGATTTGCTGAAAGCTATGGAAGTTATTTATTTGAGTAAAATATATTGTAGGTTTCTACTGGGGCTATTATTAAAAAATTCTGCATTTGACGGTAATTGTATTTGCTTATAAAATAGAAACAAAATAACCATTTCCAGTATTTTAAATATATATTATTTGAGCTTTCTCTATTAAGATGCCTAATGTTTCAACATTGAAAACAGAAAATGTAATTATGATTTATATAGATAAGATTATAAAGTTTTCTTAGTTCTCGTAATTTATTCACTTTTTTCTATGCACCATCTCAATTAAAAATATTCAAGAATTTAAATGCAACACCTTTTTGTAGGCTTTCTATTCAACTTATGGTCATGGGCCAGCAAAACTTGGATGCTTTTTAGAAATGCAAAATCTCCGGTCACACCGCTAACCTGTAGAATCATAATCTGTATTTTAACCAGCTCCCAGGGTGACTCATGCCTATTTGCGTATGAGAAGCATGGATTTCAGTTTCATAGAATATTATTGGCAGTATACACCTTTTAAAAATTGAACTGATGATGGAGTTGTGGGATTTAATGTTCTTTTTTCTAAAATACTCAATTTTTGATTTCTGTGTAGTTTTAGCAGCTAAGATTTATAATGTTTTTAAACCCATTACATATTAGTTCTCTAACCTGTCATCTGGTAGCAAAATGTAAAGTTATTTTAAAATGTTTTATAATTTTATAGCTCTCATTCATTGTAGCTCTGCCATTTAATCATAGTAGAGAAGTTAAGCTTCATTTCTATTTTTCTTAAATTAATTGTGATTATAGCTAAAATGCTAACAAATATTCATCCATGGACAGTGTGAGCCATATATTCAAATATTAACATGTTCTTTATCTTAAAAGAAGAATCGTTGTTAAGTCAAATCTTATTACTTTTCTGTTTCATTTTATGTTTCCTTATTTTTATTTATTCCATGTTTTCTTTTTTTGTTTTGTTTTAGTTGGGTCTGGTAAGTTGACATTTTATTGGCCATCTTCTCATCACCGTGTCACTGTGACTGGAACTTCTCTTCCCCTTTCCATCCATACCCTTCCATGTCCTTCAACCAATCAGCCTTCATGTTTCACTTGTCATTGGCCACAAAGACAGACTGCACAGAATAAAGTCTGCAGGAAGTATGGGTAACTGTGAAAAGAGTAAAGGTAACGGGGTTGCTAACTTTATATCTTATGAAATTAAATGATGTGTAATCTGCATCCTTTTATTCCTTCTCTCCTGAAATAAGCGATAGGATTGTATCTTGCTTAAGTACTGTTCCAATATATATATATCGTAAGATTAAACAAAAATACATGCAGAGAATGATTTTGGTTCTTTTGGTTCAAAATATATTTGTGAATTCATGTATGCCTCTCTGAGTTTTTATAACTATTGTACTATAACAGTCATTAAAAGTCCTGTTGGTGAATAATAGCCTTGCCCTTAGGACTGTTTGCACTCATTTTCATTTCTGTGTGTCAGATTCATTTTATTTTGTGTAGGAAATAATCCCAGGATGTGTCCAAAGTTTATCAAAGTGTACTTTGATAAACATTTGTCCCCACATAAATAAATGAGCCATCGAGTTTCTAAGTGCTTACCTTGGAGGAAGGTCCAATCATTTCATAAGGTCACTAGAAAGCAATTTTTAGATAATTTTACATGAATATGCAAAAGGGTATGCCAGAGAATAACTTTGACCCTAAAAGAATCTCTCTCACTATTTTTAAGTTAAAAAGTTACAATAGGTCTGGCATGGTGGCTCACACCTATAATCCCAGCACTTTGGGAGGCCAAGGTGGGTGAATCATTTGAGGCCAAGAGCAGCCTGGGCAACATGGCAAAACCCCATCTCTACCAAAAAATACAAAAATTAGCCAGGTGTGGTGGTGCGTGCCTGTAATCCCAGCTACTCGGGAGGCTGAGGCAGGAGAATCGCTTGAACCTGGGAGGCAGAGGTTGCAGTGAGCCATGATTGTGCCACCGCACTCCAGCCTGGGCGACAGAGTGAGACCAGACCCTGCCTCAGAAAAAGAAAAAAACAAAAAGTTACAATAATATTATAAAAGCGACTTTTCATATTAATACTGACAGGATGCATTGTTCAATAATAATGTAATATCTGGCTATTTGAAAAAATAGGTTTCTATAGGATACCTTACAAAAATACATGTAGAGAATGAAATATAAATGTAACATAATGAAGATATAAAAGCACAGGATGATAACTGAGTTGAATACTTATATAATTTATTATGTATTATATAATCTGTATTATATAATTTTATTGATACAACAAAAATGCCTAGACTAGAAAGACTATTAATAAAGTGGAAAAATATATTTGCAACATATAGGAGAAAGGGCTAAAACTGTAGCCTATCAACAGTTCTTAGAAGTCAGAAAGTCTGAGTTCATGAGCACAATATCCACAACAAATTAGATTTCAACGACAAGATAGTGTGAAGAAAAATGTTTCACATTTGGAAATGAAAATTGTTAATTAAGAGGAGAATCCGTTGTTAGTTTGGCAAAGATGTTAATTTTCAATGTTTGTGAGGTTTGGGAGAAAAAGCTATTTGTATGCTGTTAATGAAAGTATCAGTTGATCAAAAGCATTCCTGAGCATGGTTTAGCTATACTTATTAATACACTCTGGATCTTTGCAGATTTTCAGACCCTGTAACTCTACAGCTAGCAAATAATTTTGATTATACTTGTCAGGTGGATGTTAACATTACCATTATTTTTAACAGTGAAAATTAGAAATAGTCTAAATTTAAAACAATTGAGATTGGTTCAGTAATTAAAGGTAATTTGCTTATTGTTTATTAAACAGTCCTTAAAATGATTTTGTATAGTATGACCCAATTTCTATGGCAGAATTATGGGTAGCTTTTCTTTTCTTCCGTTTTGTCTAATCTTCCAAATTTTCACCCCTGAACATAAATGATCTTGGTAACATGATCACGTATTTTTGATTACAGCAAGTTTAAATTAAAAATTGTAGCTTTCAAAAAACATTCCAAAATTTCATCATAAACATCAAGTGGACACATTTAATGAATGGCCTTCTCAATCTAAATTGATAGATAACAATGACAGATTGATAGATAGAAGCATATTTAGGGCATTTATTTTTTTTTTCTTAGAGATACGTCTACTGCAACTGATATTTAACACACATATAGATATAGAAGAGGGTTTTTAAAAGTTACGTTTCTAAGACATGTCTTGTGGCTGATGTCACTGTTGATGTTGGCTTCAGAATATGCCTACAAAATACAGTAAATTTGTTTCCAGGCAAATATCCTGTGTGGAAGGATTGCTTCAGGATGAATGTACTTAGCATAAGGGTTTGTATTCCTTGTTCTCAAATAAGTCTTTGAGGTTTGAGGAGAACTGGCATTTTATAAAAGAAACGTAGATTCTGGCACACATTCTTAAACATGCTTCTGAGATTTAGGAAAGAGACCACCCGAAGTTTTTTACTTAACTAAGTGGTTTGAACATTTATATTTTCCTACTCAAATTCCCTGCATATTGGAAAGTCATATTCTCCCACTCATCTAATTAATCACTTGGATTTCTTTCACTGAAGCAAACCAAACCCCAGTCTGAATTTAGTTTATTATCCAGTCAATTCTTTCAATTTCTTGGTCTGATTTTGACATCAATTATTCCAGCCCTTAATTAAGGAATAGAATGCTCCTGTATGGATTTGTACTGGAGGAAAATCCCCAAGCAATGATGCACTTGCCTGTTATTATACCTGGGTAATGATGGTGTTTGCTAAATTCATGAGTAAGCCATTCAATTACAATCACAGTTTTAAAAAAATTATAAGCTAGAACTTCAGTGTTAACCAAATTGAACTTAAACTATATTTCCTAACTTTGTATTTTCTTCCCTAGAAGTTAGAGGACATTTGAAAGCCTTCGACCTGATTTTTCGGGTCTCCTATAATTTTCTAGTCAAATGTTATAATTTCTACTAAACCTCAATTTAAAAAAAAAAAGAGCATAGAAAAAGGAACACTAATTTAGAAGCTGGGAGTTCTAATTACTTTCTTCAATTTTGCCACCATGCAATCATCAAGTCGTTTTACACGTACTTGTTTTTTTTAAAGGGGCTTTATATTTGAAATATATACATGTTTTTAATATGCATATTAAGTAGCTTTTAATATTTCTTTATGACCTATAAATTCAAATACCCAGATTTAGGGACATTTCAGCTATTTTATTAACATTTATAAATTTATAAAATCTATAACTTTATATATTTTATATATATTAAAATATATTTTACATATATATGTATATTAGATGCAACTGACCAAGAAATATTAAGTCAAAGAAAAGTATCATTTCAAATACTGACCTTCATTAACAAAGAAATTATACTCTTGTGAGCAGACTGATGACATTTGTGAACATAATCTGAATATAATTTGATTCATCTTCACATTAAGGAGTTTCCCTAAGTGATTGATTTAAGTAACTCAACATACTTTTAAAGAGAAGGTTAGAAATATAAAGACACATGCACACATATGTTTATTGTGGCACTATTCACAATAGCAAAAACTTGGAACCAACCCAAATGTCCAACAACGATAGACTAGATTAAGAAAATGTGGCACATATACACCATGGAATACTATGCAGCCATAAAAAGTGATGAGTTCATGTCCTTTGTAGGGACATGGATGAAACTGGAAACCATCATTCTCAGCAAACTATCACAAGGACAAAAAACCAAACACCGCATGTTCTCACTCATAGATGGGAATTGAACAATGAGAACACATGGACACAGGAAGCGGAACATCACACACCAGGGCCTGTTGTGGGGTGAGGGGAGGGGGGAGGGAGAGCATTAGGAGATATACCTAATGCTAAATGACGAGTTAATGGGTGCAGCACACCAACATGGCACATGTATACATATGTAACAAACCTGCACGTTGTGCACACGTACCCTAAAACTTAAAGTATAATAATAATAAAATTTTAAAAAAAGAGAAGGTTAGAAATAATGGAAAAGTCTTACAAAGTAGAGTAGACAAACCCCGTCCTGTAGAAACTATTAAATGTCGCTTGAAGCATTCATTCGCTTCAATTTAAACTGAGACAAGAGAGGAGAATAATTAGGCGTTTCAGACAGCTGATACGAAATGAATTTGAAAAGTGTAAACAGTAGGTAAAAAGACTTACATTCTGTGCACATTTTTCCAAGCACAAAGCTCAGCCCAAAAACAAATACCTTTTTTTTTCCCCAGAAGTGACTCCATCAGCACACCTAATGTTTTCAGCTACCATTGTATTCAATGTAATTGACACAATTTTCTGACACTATTTACTGCTGGATGAAGTAGCCATTTAAATCGGTATAAATCAAACAGTTTGGACAAAGCTGGCAGTATTTAGAATGTCAGGATGAGCAGATGTTTCAAATTTTCCCTCATTTCCATATATATTCTGTTTGAACATGCCCTTGCCTATGTAAATGAAAGAGGCATTTGATTCCACTATTGCTTTAAATTCATTTCTATTCAAATAATTGGACTGAAGATTTTAAATGGTTAGAATTTGCATGGTAGCATTTCAGGAGATTTTGAGTTAAAGTAATTTTAAGACCTGCCTGCATCAGGAGATCCTTGTGTGTATGATTAAAGCTCATTCACCTTTAAGCAGATCTAAAGGAGAAAAGATAATATTTATTCATAAAAAATTCAGGTATACTTAGAATATATAGGGTCCGATTGTAGCTTTAGAATTCCTTTCAATATGTGGATTAATCTTAGAAGGTCAGGTAATAAAAAACTTCATATAACAACTCCATTTTCTAACTATAAACTTAACATTTTAGTTTCAAATTAAGGACAAGAATTGATATGTCATGACTGTTTTACATAACATGTTATATAAAATAACAGCAGCACTTAGAATATAAGTGATTGTCTCAATTAGGACAATAACTACGTGCTTTTAATTTAGTGTAATTTGTTTCACCTCCTTCAGAACCGCCACATTTTGTTGTGAAACCCCGTGACCAGGTTGTTGCCTTGGGACGGACTGTAACTTTTCAGTGTGAAGCAACCGGAAATCCTCAACCAGCTATTTTTTGGAGGAGAGAGGGGAGTCAGGTACCACCTTCTTCTAATTTTTTTTTAAAATCAGCAAAGATGGTTGCCAAGATGTATGAGAAGAAAAACCAACTTATTACTTAGTCATGCAGCTGTCACATTAAGAGAACTGGCAAGTCTCTGAGTGCCCAGAACATTGTAGCAATGAGAAGGGAGACAAAATTGTCTTCACTGCTTGAATTCTGAAAGCATTTGTCTCCACCTAGTTTTGGTACACAAGGTAGTATATAAAGTTAACCTTTATTTCTAGCTCAGCCACATTAAAAAGAAAAGCACTATTTTCTCAACATTATTTAATTATTATTTGTATTATTCTGGTGTCTGGAATTATATATTAAAAGAGATTTATGTACATTTAAAACAGATGAGAATTATTCAGTGATTGCTCTGAAAGCTTCAGGAGTCTAAATTGCCTTCTGAATCATGAACCTATATGAAATTCTTTTTAACAGAGATGTTGCATTATAGTTTGTTATATTCAAATGTGTTGAAAACTATCATATGCCGTCAACATTTCCTATAAAATCCAATTCTATTTTATGAACTTCAATTTTTTATATATATGGAAACTGAAATACAGAGATTTATAGTCTTGAACTCTGTTCATTATTGGACTTCAGTTTAATAAACAGGAAATCTTAGAAGCATTTAAAATATCTTTTTGTCTCATCTCTTAATGATTTGCCTTCTTCAATAAAGCAAAAACGTGGCTGGGCACAGTGACTCATGCTTGTAATCTCAGCACTTTGGGAGGCTCAGGCAGGAGGATTCACTTGACCTCAGGAGTTTGAGACTAGCCTGGGCAACATAGTGAGACCTCATCTCTACAAAACATTAAAAATAAACAAGTAGTGGGGCATGGTGGTGAACGTTTCTAGTCCAGCTACTCTGGAGGCTGGGGCGGGAGGATCACTTGAGTCCATGAGGTAGAGACTGCCGAGCTCTGATTGCGTCACTGCACTCCAGCCTGGGTGAAAGAGCGAGACCCTGTCTCAGAAAATAAGTATATAAAACAGAACGTTTCCCTTACTTGTTTCGGATATGTGTAAATAAACAATTCTCATCCATTTTTAACACTTATTCCTGACCTTTTTTATTTTGCTAAAATCAATCCTGCGTGTTTGTTTCATGGTCTTGCTTCTAATGGGCTCTTATAAAAAATAGGTCATTTACTGACTGCATTTAATATTTGGAGGGAATGCTATCAAGTTCACCTTTTCATTCACTTTAGTAGCGAAATACTGATTTGATTATGGTATTAGGCCCTTATTTGAATTCTAGTATCTTGGTAGGTTCTAACACATTCCATTTGGCCTCAAAGAACTAAATTTGCTGACAGCAAATTACAGACAAGAAAGAATGAAGTATTTCAATGGAGCAGGAGAAATTTTAAGTGCATTTTAGAAGGAAATCTTTGTAGCAGTAATAATAAATCCACTGGAACCTCTTCTTAAAAGAGTGATACTTTGATGATTCATTTAAGTTATTTAAACATTAGATCAAATTTCCAAATAATTTTGGTTTTGTTCAATAATACAACTCATTTTTCCCTAAAATGTTGTCATTGGACATATATCCATGGAATAGTAGTTAAACCTTTATAAAAGAATGTATATTAAAAGGCACCAAAACTTTTTAAAAGAATCAATTTTGTTGTGGTAGGGAAAATGTTACTATTTTTTATTTCATGAAATTCAATAACATGATCTATTTTTTTGTGTGACATATACACTAACGCTAAGAAGCATGATCTTTTGATTAAATTCAACATGAATTTTAGAAAATATGTAACAGATATTCTCACCAATTAACAAGAGAAACAAGATATGTGTTAAAAGTTTGGCATAGGTTACTGAACTTTTATGAGGGATAGCTAACAGAGATGCTTATTGTGGTGCCAAAATGGTATCCTTGAATTTAATTTGTCAGAATTTTTTTACATTTTAATTCTTCAATATATTAAAGGTCTTAATAGTAATAATCCTAGTAGTCGTATATAGGTGAAGCAAGACTTTTGTCTTCGTTTTGCTAAATATGTCAACATTTTTCACCATAATGATAGTTAATTTTTTTTTTTTTTTTTGAGACAGAGTCTCGCTCTGTCGCCCAGGCTGGAGTGCAGTGGCATGAACTCGGCTCACTGCAAGCTCCATCTCTCAGGTTCACACCATTCTCCTGCCTCAGCCTCCGAGTAGCTGGGACTACAGGCGCCCGCCACCACGCCTGGCTAATTTTTTGTATTTTTAGTAGAGACGGGGTTTCACCATGTTAGCCAGGATGGTCTCGATCTCCTGACCTTGTGATCCGCCCGCCTCGGCTCCCAAAGCGCTGGGATTACAGGCGTGAGCCACCATGCCCGGCCAGATACTTAATATTCTTATATATCTAATATTGCTTAAAAACAGATAGAAAAATATGTATCAATCTTGGGAGTTACTTAAATTTTCAAATGACCCTATTTGAGGTTAGATTATTAAAACTTGTATGTGTATATGTGTACATATGTAGATATTTACGTGCGTGCATGGACATGTATGTATGTGGGCATGTGATGGAAGAATATTTAGCTCCTTTTTGCATGTGTATATAGACAAATATGCATATGTGTATGAATACTTTTATATGTATGTTTTTACATGTAAATGTATAAGTGCCAAAATATTGGAACCTAACAATTAACCTATTTTTATTTTCCTCCATCCCAATTTCTGGGTTCTAGAATCTACTTTTCTCATATCAACCACCACAGTCATCCAGCCGATTTTCCGTCTCCCAGACTGGTGACCTCACAATTACGAATGTCCAGCGATCTGACGTTGGTTATTACATCTGCCAGACTCTAAATGTTGCTGGGAGCATCATCACAAAGGCATATTTGGAAGTTACAGACGGTAAAGTGGAAAACATTTTATTTCAAAATGTCCAAGTTTGACTTAGGATCCAAAGAGGGTGCCAGTAGATATATTTATTTCCAACTCTATACCTTTTTATGGCTATTTTAGTGTAAAATCTAAGAGGGTGTTGATACAACAAATTCAAAATAATTTTTATTTTAACCTAAATGTATTATAAATTTGTAGCATTCAGTCAGACTCATAAAAGCATAGCAATTATCTATGGAGAAGTTTATACTAAATGGCTTCACATAGGAATGTATGTTTTGGAAAACAAAAAGTATTTTATAATATCTTAGTGTAAATTGCCATCTCTTCTCTTTCCTCTATAATTTAGGACATAAGATAAATCTTTAGGTCATAAGCCTAAATCTAACAGCTCACAACTTATGATAATGAACAAGTTTTCTTCAACGTCATTTTATTCTGTCAACTCCCCTAAACATGCTCAATTAGCGCCCAACCTATTGTAAAGACACAAAATCTCCAAACTGTAAGATGGACGGTAGTGATAATTTGAGAAGAAGATGAAAGAAAAAGAAAAAAACACATATAAATATGTTTTATTCTCTATATTTATATGTATTTTTTCTTTCACATCTTATTTCATGTATATACATATAAATATATATATAAATGTATAGTATATGTGTGTGCAATCAAGAAAGTGTTACAGGAATTTTTCAAATTAAAAATAGAACCAAAGCCATGACAGTGCAAAGGATTTGTTACTTCTGAAGCTAAATTTATTGTAGTGATTGGAATAATATTTTCACTGTCAATTCCAAAAAGTAGATGAAAGAGCATTTAAAGAAAGAAACATCCTGTCTCTCAGGGAAGAAAATGGAACACGAATAAAAGAAGAGAAGCAGGAATAAAAGATGCTTACTCTGTATGTTCAGTATTGTTGATTTTTTAAAACTTCTGATAATGACTCAAATAATCAATATAATAGCAGTTGCTTTCTGAATTAGAATCTGTGGAGTCATCTTTGGCTCCTCATCCTTCCTTATCTCTATATCTGTTCAATAATCTTTTTAATCCGTCGAGTTGTCTTCATCACCTCCCAGAGCTAGTCATCTGTAGTGTGAAATTGTAACAGCCTACTAATTCCATCCTGTTTTTGGTCTTCTCCCCGAATTACATTTTCTTACTGTTGCTAGAATGCTTTTTCTCTAGACCACTCTTATTTTCCCGATTACGCCAACCGAAGTATAATACTGATGCCATGAAGCAAGTAAACTAATGCAGCTTGATGAATTTATTCATGTATTGACCACTCCGATCAAGACATGGAACATTTCCAAGACCATAGAAGGCTTCCATTGACTCTTTTCTCATCAACAAGCCTCTCCCTGGCAGAGATAATAACTTTTCTGACTCTTGTCTTCATTGATTCCTTTTATCTATTCTTAAAATCCAGCTAAATGAAATCATACAGTAGATACACTTTTGTGTATATTTTTGCCTCAAAATTATGTCAGTAAAATACACTTATGTTCTTTTTTGTTGCTGTGTAGTATTCCATCACATAAATAGACCACAATTTATTTATGTACTCTCGTATTGATGGAGTATTTTCAGCTTAGGGTTTTTATTAATAAAGCTCATTATTCCTGTACATGTCCATTGTTGGGCAGGTGCACTCAGTTATCTTGGTTTGCCTTTAGTGGACGTACATACTAATTTCTTTTTGTTTTCCCATGTATTTGAAATACGAGTCTTCATCAGATATATATATTGGAAATATTTCTTCGTGGTCATTCTCTTCATGATGGTTTTAGGGATTAAGTAATTAATTTTGCTGAAAACCAATTTTTTTTTTTATGATTAGTGCTTTTACTCTTCTACCTTGAGGCCATGAAAATATTCTTCCATGTCTTCTTCTAGAAGCTTTATTATTTACACCTTTGAGATGCAAATTTTTTTTATCTATCTTGAGTTAATTTTTGTATATGGTATGAGTTCAAAGTCAAAATTATTTTCATTTCCCCCCGTATGAAAACTAATAATTCCCGCATAATTTATTGGAAAGATTATCCTTTCTCCACTGAATTGCAGTGGCATCTTATCACAATTCCAATAAACATAGATTTGTGGGCCTATTTCTGGTCTATTTATTCTATTTTATGCCACCCAAAATGCTAGGATTATAGATATGAGCCACCACACCCGGCCCATGTGTGTTAATTATTGTAGCTTTATACTAAGTCTTAAAAACTGGTGGTATAAGTCTCCACCTTTGTTTTCTTGTTTTGGGTTTGCTATTGAAGATCATCAACATTTTCTTACAAATTTTAAAATAAACTTGTGAAAATTTCGCATATACACACCCACTCCCTAAACAAACAAAAAATCTGAATATTTAATTTTGATTTTATTTAAGTTGTTGAATAACTTAAGAATTAACATCTTAATCTGAGTCAATTCAGGGAAACAGTATATATCGCACATGTGTCTCTCAATTCTTTAGGTCTAATTTCTCTCAGCAATAGTTTGTAGTTTCAAAAGTAAAGGCTTTGCACATATTTCGGTACATTTTTACCTAAGGTGTTTCATGATTTTGATGTGACAGTGTGTGTGTTTATATATCTACAAAAGTCCTAGCCAACATTGTATCTGGTGTTAAAATATTAAATTATTTCCCCCTGAAGTTAGGATCAAGAAAAGTATGTCCATTATTGCCAGTTCTGCTCACTGTATTGGAGGTCACAGGCAATGTAGGGCAAGTAAAAGAAATAAAATGTATAAATATTGAAAGAAAGACATAAAAGTGTTTTTATGTGCAGCTGACACATTTTGTACATAAAAATTTCAAAATAATCTACCTACAAACTATTAAAAATGAGTGAATTTAGTAAAGTTGCTGGACACAAGGTTAATATAAAAAAGTCAACGGTACATTCAAGCACTTGCCTCATACAATTCAACAATAAAATTAAATTATTGTAATTTTATTCCTATATATTATATATATGTGATTTTTGATGTGACTGTGTATATATATATTTTTTGATATGACTGTGTGTGTATATACACAGTCATCAAAAAATATATATTATATATCAAATATATATACACACAAATATATATTTTTTGATGTGTGTACACATATATACACACACATACTATATATATCATATATACACATATATACACACAGTCGTATATATACATATATATACATATATACACACAGTCATATCAAAATATATATATTTTGATATATGTAATATGTATTTTTTATATGACATAAATGTACAAAATGTATCAGCTGCACATAAAAACAGTTTTATGTCTTTCAATATTTATGTCTTTTTTTAATATTTATGTCTTTCAAGTTTTATGTCTTTCTTTATGTATACCTTTTATTTCTTTTACTTGTCCTGCATTGCCTGTGATCTCCAATATAGTGAGCAGAATTGGCAATAATGGGCATACTTTTCTTGATCCTAACTTCAGGGGGAAATAATTTAATATTTTACCACCAGATACAGTGTTGACTAGGACTTTTGTAGATATCTTTGAATTTCAAGAAGTTCTGGAGGAATTTGTTAAAACGTCAGTTTCATTATTTGCTTTTCTAGTGTTCTCAGGATAAAGTGCATATTCCTTAACGTGCTTTACCTGAAATTCATTATCTGCCTCCACTGCAGGTTCAGCTCTGAATACTGTGTTGCTCACGTGCCCTAATCATTGTGCTTGCCATGCTTCTCTGTCTTTTTTTTTTTTTTTTGAGACTGAGACGCCCAGGCTGGAGTGCAGGGGCGCGATCTCGGCTCACTGCAAGCTCCGCCTCCCGGGTTCACGCCATTCTCCTGCCTCAAGTTCTCGAGTAGCTGGGACTACAGGCGCCCGCCACCACGCCCGGCTAATTTTTTGTATTTTTTAGTAGAGACGGGGTTTCACCGTGTTAGCCAGGATGGTCTCGATCTCCTGACCTCGTGATCTGCCCGCCTCGGCCTCCCAAAGTGCTGGGATTACAGGCCTGAGCCACCGCCCCTGGCCGCTTCTCCGTCTTGTCTTCTGCACGTTGTTTCCACCAACGTGAAGCTTCATTTCCTTCAAGAAGCGTTCCCTAACTCTTCAAATACAGGTTCTATACTCCAACCCCTGCAGTATATACATAGATTGCATCCTATGCTTTTTGGTGTTCTGTTTATTTTCCTGTGTTTTTCATTAGACATTAAGTTCCATGAAGGCAGGACCCATGTCTCTCTAGTCGAATTAAATGCTTGCTAATATCCAAACAGGATCTCTCATGTGGCAAATGCTCCACAGATTTTTTTTTTTACTTAGTGAATGAAACAAAGAAAAAAGGAAAAACAACTAGCTTTTGGTTAAGTGAGAATTCAGCACTAGGATTGTGTCTCTCAAAAGCTCAAACTCTTACCCCTGTGTATGATACATATTATACATGTACTGGTTCCAATGAGCTAGGATGACCTAAATATTTTTATAATGTCTTAAGTACATTTACAGCCATTAAATAATGATTGTGAAAGCCATATAGTGAATTCGGTAATGACTACTATAACCAATATAGAGAGACATTAAAACATAGAATGATGCGTACATTAATAATTGCAACTTTGTAAAGCAACATATATATAGGTATACATAAAAAAAGATTTTAGAAACCTATGCTGAAGTAGTCTCAAGTATCTCCAATTTTTATAATTATAATTTAAAGCAAAGGTTTTCATGTGCCAACTGACATGACGTTATCACAAATTGCTTGTATATGTGAGACTAGATCACGCTTAGACCTTTTATTAAACTATAAAAAACAAAAACAAAATCTCTAAATATCTGTGAATTTGGGATTCATCCCTACTAGCCAGTTCAACACTAACTTGCAGTTCACCCTGCAAACTCTGGGAGTTTTAAGGTGATTTTGTGTTTGCTGTTTTGGCACTGTTTTTTAAGTTTTGCTTGCTTTATTTTGGAGCTTATTGATATTGTGAAAACAATTTAACACTGTGGTCTCATTCTTCATGGGTAAAACTAGAATTATTGTGAGTGCTGGAAATACCAGTATTTATACATTAGCAAGTCCAGAGGATGGCTAGTAGGCAGAGTACTTTGGGGATACTATTTGTCTTTAGCTTCTTGACCTTCTTTACTGTTTGCAAACAGAACAAAGACAAAGGCAGAATAAAACATGAAGCACAGAAGTAGCAGCTGCCTTTAAAATGTTGTGTTGACTGTAGCTGTGGCCTATCCCTAATAACATTTGACTCAGAAACATACAAATTCATGTCTTCTATTTAACTGAACATCTTTCTTCTCTTTACTATAATATTAGAATGTAAGAAAACAAAGTTAATGATTACTACATAATGTATAAAATTTAAAATCATTCGTATTCATCTCACAAAATTTATAGATACATAGTGCAAAGAGTGTTATATTTTATTTAGAAAAGAGATTTGCCAGTTACTACTTGATTTGAACAAGTCACTTGAACTTTTAGAGTTTCAGTTCCCTGATTTCTAAAATGGAATAATAATATTTTCTATCCAAATTTATAGATTTCCAAGATACAATATTTACAATTTGTAAATGGATGACAATTATGCTCTTTATCTGCGATGTTTATTGGTGTATAAATGTGACTTTTTTTACATGAACTAATCAACGTGTGTATATTCTGTTCTTTTTCTCTTAAAATTATTTCATAAATATATTTATGTATATTAACATAGACTTCATGATCGCTATTTTTGAGGTGACAAATTACAACATTCTGATTATATACCCTTATTTTGGAGGGGTTTTGAAGTCTTTCACTAAATGTGGAGAAAAGATAGCTAAACTTTTATAAACTTTTATAACCCTGCTGTAATATATATATATATATAAATTATATATATAACCTAGCTGTAATATATGTATATTTATATATATTTATATATGTATATATATTTTTATATATTTGTATATATTTATATATATTTGTATATATATTTTATATATATTTGTATATATATTTATATATTTGTATATATATTTATATATTTGTATATATATTTATATTTTTTTATATATTTATATATTTGTATATATATATTTATATATTTGTATATATATATATATATTTATAACAGGTGGTGTAACCCTGCTGTAATATATATATATTTATAACAGGTGGTGTAACCCTGTTGTAATATATATTACAGCACCTGTTATACCTGTTACACTGCCTATACCATCACTACCTCCACCACTGTTATTTTTGTACTGACAATAATGAGCTACAGTGACTAATAACAAGTTATAGGATAAGCTTATGTAGGGCCAGGCACTATACTAGAAACTTTTCACACATGAAGAATTTCAAATCTAACCATATGTCATTTTACCAGTGAAGAAACTGAGGCAGTGAATGTGAAGATGTGTTCCCAAATTACAATGATAAGTAGCAGAACTGACATGTTTGCACCCTCCACTAAGGTAGCTACTTACCCTGTGGGGCTATTTAAATTTGAATTTAAATTACTTAAAATTAAATAAAATTGCATATCCAATTCCCCAATTACTCTAGCTACCCTTACATGATGAGTAGTCACTTGGAGCTATTGGCTACTGTATTGGAGAGAGTAGATATGGAACATTTCTGTTGTATGGTGCTAACATTTTCTCACTCCAAAGTCCGTGCGTTTACTCACTTTGTTAAACATTTCTGATTCTTACACTTCCTATTTTATTTCTGGATAATTCATTCTAATAATTCCAACAGAAGATCCTAGACCTGAATATGAGATTGTCTCATTGTAAATTAAGGTTTGACTCATAAATTCAGTACATTCTTTGGTGTCTGTAAGTGTAAACATTTTATGAGTATTTTATTCTACTTGATGACATCAAAAACTTTCATTTCCCTACCTGAAAACATCCAATTGCTTTAATAAGCCCTTAAATATTTCTCGTTTTTTTTTTTTTTTTTGAGGCAGGGTCTCACTCTGTCACCCAGGCTGGAGTGCAGTGGCCTGATCAAAGCCCACCACTGCAACCCTGGCCTCCTGGGCTCAGGTGATCCTCTCACCTCAGTCTCTCAAGTTGCTGGGACTACAGGTGCACACCACCATGGCCGGCTAATTTTGTTTGTTTGTTTGTTTGTTTGTTTTGTTTTGTTTGTGGAGATGGGGTTTTGCCATGTTACCCAGGCGGGTTTTGAACTCTTAGGCTTAAGCAATCCACCTTACTTGGCCACCCAAAAATGCTAGATTACAGGCGTGAGCCCCAGTGCCTGGCCAAATCGTTCCTCTCTGATTTACATAATAGTTTTTGTTGTTGTTGTTGTTTTTACCAAAGAGGGCACTAGTGACACTACAGTACATATCTATGTCTAGCCTTTGCAGTTAGCCAAGCACTCCCTTATCTGTGCCATTTCAATATGCATAACAAAGCCCTCCCTGAGCTATTTAGAAAAAAATATTATTATGCTTAGTTGATGGATTTTACAAAGAATACAAAACTGAGGCTTAGAGAATTTAAGGAACTTGCCCAAAGACACATGGCAGATGCTAGAGCTGATCCTTTTCTTTCATTGCTTTATTTTTGTGAAGTATACATCGTAAATTATACCAAAAAAATGGCATCGATAACTGGTTTAGGATGGAATGGGGAGGTGTGGATGACACTAAATAAAATACAAATATCAAAGGACCATAAAGATGGAGAACATTGAATATATTCCCAGATACTGGATTGCTTCTAAATATGATAAGACTACCAAATTTAAACCGTTCTTCTACTGGACTTAATTATAATCAGTTATAAAGAATATTTCTCCTGCCAAGTTTCAAACTCTAGCCTCCTAATTCACCCCTTGGTATTGCAAATTTCACCCTAGTAACCAAGACATAGAAGAGAATTGGAAGAGTAGAGTGGAAATGCACAGCTGCTGATTTCACTCCATTGCTTTCCTGTTTATCTTTTCTTTTCTTTTTTTTTTTAGTTTGCATGCACAAAACTAATATTTATTGCATGACAAATGAGGAGCAAATTAAAGTGTGACTCCAGCTTGTGAAAATCTTTGGTGCATAAAGCTTCGAACATGACAGATCCACCTCTGAAAATTATTGCCTCCAAAATTTAGTTACTCTGACAACCACTTTTCTTTAACCAGGCAACTTAGAATCTTTCTTTGTACATTTGTGTCTTTTAAAAATTTTTCATTAACATCCAGAATTTTCAAGTTGAATATTTAAAGAAAATTTCTGAAATTTAGTTTTTAAGTCATTAAAAAAAATATAGAGAGTTTCATATAAATTGCCTAAGTCGGGATGGGAATTTTCCGACAAAGCATGGAGAAAACACTTTAGGTCTTTATTTTGTTTGGCCTGTCTTTATTGTCAATTATATGAGCCATGATATAAGAAACTTTTAAATGAAAATGAACACCCCTTCAATGTAGGATTTATTCTAGTTCCAACACAGTTGTTCTATGTTTTCCCCTAAAAAAGACTTCATGTCGGATGAAGTTTTTAGATTTTAGATTTTTTTCATGTAATCATAGGGATAATTGTATTTACACATAATAAAATTGCCTCTCGTTATTTTCCATAGTACGTTATAACTATTATCTAAGGTAACGGAGTTAGCAGAGGCACGTTCCCGATCCCATTAATCCCAGTAGAGAAGTATGGTATTTGCCATGTTAGATCATCATTTTGACTTATCTCTTTGGATCAGCCAAAGAACAATGTATTTGGGCAACTTTCCAGTTTCTTTGAATTCTTTACAGTTGGGTAATTTTCTCCCATATATATTGTAATAGAAAGTATTACAAGATAAAAAGACACAGGGAACTCATACTGATTTATTAAATTATGAAAATCCAATGCACTTTTTTGGATCCAAAATTGTTAAACGTGCTGGTATGGTACCTTGTTTCTTTTTTTCTGTTGTACAAAACAGTTATGAAATGTCAATTTGGCTTTGCTTCATTTATTAAAATTTATCTCATATGTTTCCTTGAGAGAAATGGTTTTTTTGTTATGTTGTGTTTTTTCATATTTTTGAGTCTAAAAAGTACAGTATTCCATGATCACGACTCTGTATCTACTTTACCATCCACACTCCTAATTCTTGAACATTTTAAATAGGCCTCTTGACAATGCAGCCAGCTCAGTGAGTGGTTGGTCATTTGAAAGTAGCACATTGTATCTCATTTTAGTATTCTGAATCAGTGCATCATATAAATGCATTTTGAATAATGCATGTCTCCTACTTTAATTACTTGTTTAATTATCTTTAGCTTGTTTCAAAGCCTAGAGCAACTGCTGTTGCTTGAATGATTAGAAAATTGCTTCCAGTTGCAGAAATCTATTTCCTGTTGTTTCTTCTGGCAGTGATTGCAGATCGGCCTCCCCCGGTTATTCGACAAGGTCCTGTGAATCAGACTGTAGCTGTGGATGGCACTTTAGTCCTCAGCTGTGTGGCCACAGGCAGTCCAGTGCCCACAATTCTGTGGAGAAAGGATGGAGTCCTCGTTTCAACCCAAGACTCTCGAATCAAACAGTTGGAGAATGGAGTGCTGCAGATCCGATACGCTAAGGTAACTTGGAGCAGCACCTTGCGCTTCTTGTTTTGTTTCACTTTGTTTGTGCCTCCAACAACTGGCATTGAAATTTCAAACTTTGCAATTAATGAAGTGTTAAATGAAGAGTAGTAATATATTTTTAATTTGATGTTTTATTTTTTTCAGATATTTCATTGTATATGTTTGAGATGATTTAACTCATTTTTTAGTCCATGGCAGGTAATTTAAGGTTGTATGGAGGAGAAGAAAGGATTTCTAAGAACCTACCGAGGAAAGTAAATGAGGATTTGTGAGAGAATAAATATCTTCAAAGTAGTGGTATGATGCAGTCCTTCCGTAAGGCATCTTTTAAGATATTTAACTGTATCATTTTATGTGCAGTATACTTAGATAGTTCTTCTATTGTAAGTATTTGTTTCGGCATTTTGCAATGGCAAAACTATACATGCAAACAAAAGCCATAAAGCAATGTACACACCGAGTGTACAATTCAAATCAGAATGCTCAATGATGGAAAGCCCACAGGGCTGTAGGAAGCATTTAAGGATTTACTTTCACAGGGCATCACATCCCATGCCTGCTGTCTCAGGACTTTATTGTTTTGATTTTTCTTCTTTTTTTAGGTCAAGATCAGACGAGCTCCTGAGGCATATGAAAGAATAGTCCTGACATCAATAAACATAAATTTCAGTTGCTTTATTTCCTAGTGTGTGTGGTTCCTTTGGAGTATTGGATCAGCATCACAGTTCACTTTAAGTGTCACAACAGTTAATATGTTGTGCTACTTTGTGACTATTGTGACTTGGTTCCTGCAATTGCCAGGGCAAGATAACAACATTCTTTCTTTATCAAACGTTACTTGGAGATAGTTATTAGGTTGAGCAGAAGTAGATGGGTTTATTATCCTGCTGCTGATTTCAAAGTTGAACATTTGAGCTATGTTTGCTTTCTGACATTCAGTTTTTAAAAGGGAGCGAGAGTGTTCATTCCAGCTCGAGTTTGGCTTTGTACTTCTTAAACTGCTTTAAGTTACAGGTTTTAATACCTGGAAAAGTCAGTAGTTTAAGAAAAAAATTCTGTGATGCCTATCCTTTTTCTGTTGATCTCATATATCCATATAGTTAAATATATAAGTAAAATATGAAATAGCAAGAATAGCCATTGGTTAAGCTTTGTCAGGCTTATTATATGACTTATTAAACATAAAGATATATTTTAGCAATAAATATTAACGCTTTGAATTTGAAGAGTTGTATGCCTTACCGTAGGAATTATTGTCCCTGAGACTAATGATAATATATGCCCTGAGACTGATGATAATATATGCTAGTGCAATTAAATATTTCTTATTATACCATTAGAACAATCATATAAAATCTTTTTTCTATATTGATGTAATATTTTCCTTCACATTCAATAAAAATATATTCAATTAAGGGGAAGTTTCTGGTTGGTGAATTTTAATGCAGTTATCCGTATTCATGGATCATATACAAACCTGTAATTGCTTTTCCAGCCCAGTGAGTTCTTGATTTTTCCAAATATTTATTTTTTGTCTGCCTTCTCAGCTGGGTGATACTGGTCGGTACACCTGCATTGCATCAACCCCCAGTGGTGAAGCAACATGGAGTGCTTACATTGAAGTTCAAGGTAAATTAAATGGTGTATTTCCCTTAAAGTAAAGCTTAAAATGCAGTTGTTTACTTACTGGGATATTGATGAAGTAAATGTCCTGTTCTCTGAGTAGGTGTATGAATATGTTATCTGCATTTTCTGTGTATGTGTAAACATCTTTTATTTTGGCCTTTTTCTCACTTTTTAGAATTTGGAGTTCCAGTTCAGCCTCCAAGACCCACTGACCCAAATTTAATCCCTAGTGCCCCATCAAAACCTGAAGTTACAGATGTCAGCAGAAATACAGTCACATTATCATGGCAACCAAATTTGAATTCAGGAGCAACTCCAACATCTTATATTATAGAAGCCTTCAGGTAGAGTGAAGGAGGTGCTTCCTAGTTGTTCTTTTTTGATTCTCCTTTAAATACGCATGTTCTAACCTGTGTGTCTATCCTTAGCCATGCATCTGGTAGCAGCTGGCAGACCGTAGCAGAGAATGTGAAAACAGAAACATTTGCCATTAAAGGACTCAAACCTAATGCAATTTACCTTTTCCTTGTGAGGGCAGCTAATGCATATGGAATTAGTGATCCAAGCCAAATATCAGATCCAGTGAAAACACAAGGTAAATATTGATTTACTTAACGCTGTGACACCTACTTATCCTTAGATGTTATAATTGCACAGACAAATCACTTGTGTTACATGCTAGAATTGTACATTCATAATCTCTTGTTCAGGTTGCCCAAGTTGCTTAATTAATTTTTAATATACAAACACAGTGTCTACAAACTTTATTATTTTCTGGACTAAGCATACCAGCATAAGATGGATTAACAAAGAGAACTGTTTCTCATAAAATTACAAATATACCAAGACAAAAATATTATGTGAGGAGATGGGACGTAGAATGATGGTTTGAAAACAGATAAAAGAAAAATGGACATGTTTAAAGCTGCTTCTAGAACATTTAAAACTGGAACTGTTGTTCCTTTGGACCAAGTGTTGGGTATTCTGCATTTTATCTTTTGTGAACAGAAAATTACTTTTAGCTTTCAACAGACGGATTATTTTCACCTCTCCACACTCTTGCTCATCCTATTATTTTAGTGCTCTAATAGGAGTAAAATTAATATACTGGAAAAAAAGAGATGAATTTGAATCATCCTTTACCTTTCATTTTTGGAAAAAAATCACATGTCATTGTAAATAAAATGTGCCTGTTTTTATATTAGTGAAGAAAGGTAATTTTAGAGGGGAGTGATTCGAACTATAAAATTATTTTCTCAACATACAGAGGGATAGTGTTTCTATCTTAAGGAAACAAAGGAAAAAAGAAAAAAAAGACTTCGTTATTTTAATAGAAACAACTTATATACAAGATGACTAAGACTTAAACTCCTTTGTTGCTGGTTTGGGAGAGGGGTCTGCCAGCCATGTTACTGTTTTGTTACTTCAAGTATGTACATAAACAGTCTTTTCGGAAGCACTTTTTGTTTCAGAATTTGCAGAAAAAGCACACCAAGTTGTAGAACATGCCCACGTTTGTCTCTTGTGTGAATGTAGCACACCCATAGCTCATATTTGCTATTGTGAATCACCTCTCCAGCAGCTTTGTATACTTGCAGCCTGCCTTAAGGCAGTCTGAGGTTTTTGATATTAGATACACATTTGTAAAGAATGTAGACCCAATGACAGCTGTAAAATGAATTTAAACTTTTGTCCCCAGTGCAGTGGTCTCCAGCCAGTAGACTAACTGAAAGGTTTTGACGACTATGGCTTAACACTGTTTTGTCCTGTACTCACATGCATGGTTCTGTAATATGTAACCTCATTTGTAAGTGAGGAGTAAGTTAGCATTCTGTCTGAACATTCATTTAGTCTTTTTAACATTTCTGTCAATTTGCCTTTGCATATGCATAGCTAGTGGAACAATGTGTTAGTCTGTTCTCACGCTGCTAATAAGGAACTTCCCCGAGACTGGGCAATTTATAAAGGAAAGAGGTTTAATTGACTCACAGTTCAGCATGGCTGGGGAAGCCTCAGAAAACTTACAATCATGTCAGAAGGGGAAAGAAACACGTCCCGATTCACATGGTGGCAGCAAGAAGCGCCGAGCAAAAGTGAGCAAAGCCCCTTATAAAACCATCAGGTCTCATGAGGACACACTCACTATCACGAGAACAGCAGCAAGAAGCGCCGAGCAAAAGTGAGCAGAGCCCCTTATAAAACCATCAGGTCTCGTGAGAACTCACTCACTATCACGAGAACAGCAGCATCAAGTGCCGAGCAGAAGTGAGCAAAGCCCCTTATAAAACCATCAGGTCTCGTGAGAACTCACTCACTATCACAAGAACAGCAGCATGGGGTAACTACTCCATGATTCAATTACCCCCTACCGAGTCCCTCACATGACACATGGGGATCACGAGAACTACAGTTCAAGATGAGATTTGGGTGGGGACACAGCCAAACCACATCACTCTAAGTATAATGAATCCTTGTTAACTGGAATACTGGAAATATAGAGAAACAGGCGTACAATTGTGAAATCAAAGACTTTTTTTTTTTTTTTAATTTCAGCTCGTCAATCTACTGGCTGTGTGGCCTTGAGAAAGTTAGTCAGCCCTTCTGAGTTTCCTCACCTATAAAATGGGGCTAAACCTACCCATTCCTCAGAATTGGACAAGGAATATATTAACCAATCAATATATAAGTATATAAGATTCAGATTTGTTTTCTATTTTATCCCATAAAATCTGTTATTGGACTTGGATTTCTTTTAGTGTCAGGACTAAAAGGAAGTTCATAAAATTCGTGGATATCATAAAACTGAGAAAGACAGCTAGTATGCCAAATAAGAGAATCAGAATTAAATATAGCTCAACAGATTGGACTGATGGGAGAGTGCTAACTATTAAAGTTAATAGAGCAAATTAAAAAGTCTGGTACTTGAACTTGGGTTTAAAAAATTAGCTGTAAAAGGATAGACTAAAGACAGCAGGCTTACGGGAAGTATATGTGAGTGTGTCAGGGCTTTCGGAGTGGTCTGACTTTAAAATAAAACACCCATTGAACCTACTGACGGATGTAGTTGCCAAGAGAACAAATGTAGTCTTAGCTGGCACTAGAATTATGCCTGGATCAAGTAATTTTTCTCTTTTTACTTAGCACTATTCAGTTCATGAATGGTGGAGTAATGTGTTTGTTCTGGACACTACGTTTTCAGATGGACTTTTAAGAGGAGGACAGTAGGGATAGTCGATGAGGCCGCATGAAAGGCCGAAAATCACATCATATGAAAAGACATTCAAGGATCTGGCTATGGTGAGGCCAGAAAATAATAACCTCAGAGCAGACATGACATCTTTTCCTTAACATTTTGAGAGACTGCCATACGGAAGAGTTATGCTTATTCTAGCTCAAGGCAACAGAAAAGGTCCCATGAGAAGAAGTAAAATTGAGGCACATATCTTGCCTCTTCTTGGACTTCCTTTGAGGCTGGAAGCCCTGGATTACAACCGTAATAAGAACCTGGGGAATCACCTGCAAAAAAACTTCCCTGTAGAGAACGGAACGCAAACACAGCAAGGAGAAGAATGAGGGCTGAGGAAATTCAAGGAGGACTTGTTGGAAAGTGATTCAGAAAGGAGCAGGCGTAATTTCTCTAACCATTTCTGAAATACGGTTGCAAAAGAATCTTCCCCAAGTGTAGATACTTATGAATGAGCTGGGGTCAAAAGCTAAAGGTGCACAGATATAGGGCACAGGTTCCCAGTATAGGAGTCAGGTAGACCTATGTCATGGTTGGAGTTAGAGCCTTGTTATGTGCTTTCCCAAAGACAAGATTTGATTATGCAATGAAGATGAGATGAGCACCTGGCAGGTAGGGCTGGTGGCCATCGTGGCAGAGGTGCGGCTGTTGTTACCATTGTTAGGTACTATGATTCTTCACCCACGTGTCCTGTCTGTGTATCATTCTTGAGCCCTAGTTTTAAAAGAATCTATACAGATACATAGAATATATATATCATGCCTAAGATGATATCAGTTATTATCAACGAGTGGGGCCTGGATAGTCTCCCCTCAGAGGTTGTGTATACGAAGTTTTAACGTTGGAGGAGACAGTTGGCTGGAGCAGTTAGGTTTTCTTTAAGTCTAATTCGGAATGTTGAGAAAGACCTTTTACATTGTCATACATTTCCTTCAGGAGGAGGAGAACAAAAACAGTAACAGGATCAATTCATAAACTTCTCAAAATTATATTATTAGGTGTCACTTTCCCTTTTTCTCTCTGCTGTGAACACTTCTATTATAATATTATAGACTGCTGTTGCTATCATGGGTACTAGGTGGGAGAATCTAGCAATTTTCATGAAGGAACTGACAGGTTTATCTCAAATCAGAGGAATTTGGGATTGGGATGCAGATCATATGTGGCAGTTATATATAAAATGGTTATTTCTGTATTTGAAGATACTTTCTGAAAGGGAGATGATTTTGTGAGGATGGGAGCTTACATATGAGGGAAATATTTGGAAGCTGGCATAATGTGTGTGTTTTTTATACATGAATACATTTTAGTTGAACCTATGTTTGTTAAGCAACACCTATGTATATGGCACTATGCTATATACTATGGGTCCACAATCCCTGATCTCAGGAAAAGCACTTTTTATGTCTTACCCAAAGACAGCTTTTACCACAGCCCTCAGGATTAGCTGCCTTTGATGCCACCATCTGAAGCACAAGGAAACTGAAGAATAGTGAGGTTAAGAAATTGTTCCAATGTTATGTGGTTTTTAAGTTGCCGAGGTGGGGTGCAAACCCAGGTCTGTTTCATTCCAAGTATTTCACTTTTATCCTAGAGATGGGTGGCAGCTTGAGTCATAGGAGCAATTGAGACCAGTGGGTAAGGAAGAGATGGAAAGGTGACAATCAAGTGTTTACTACATAGAGGCTGTGATAATAGTTATCCTGAGGGCTGGTCCTAACCAAAAATATTGGTAAAGGAAGATGAAGTATGGGATGCCAGAATTATCCCAGTTCTTTTTCATCTTGCTTATTTATCAGCTTAATTTCTACGTTAAGTATAAAAACAACCAAACAATATGTAAGAGTGTTTGATATCAATCTTGATGTCATCTCTTCCACCTGCCTAGCTTCCCTGGACTTCATCCGAGATACTTAGCGATCTCATTCTTAGTATTCCTGCTTTTGCTTTCTACCCAAGATCAATTGTTTGAAGGTATTTAATGATTCATTAAACTAAAATTCCCATTTTAATTTTTTTTAGGTAATGGGGAATAATCTGGAATGTAGGTGCCAAAATACAATTCTTTGAGAAAGAGTATTCTGAGGTCCAAAAAACGTTTTCTTCACGTCTTCCCATGTATTCCCTGTTACTGTTATAAACAAAGGAAAACATCTGTGTTTAGAAAACCGCTTCAGAAATGGGCAAATGTTTTTTTGAGTGTAGACTTTAAGAAGCTTACCAAAAAAATTAACATTAGCAGCCGTTTCATTCTTACTGTGTTCTTGGTTTCATTTCTAAAATTTTGGGGCTTTTGAGATTAAGAACTCTTTATTAAGCCTTCTTTACTGTGATACAATAACTAAACTAAATCATCATCAATTAAATAAACGTTAAGTACTTTTTTCTCATGAATCTAATCAGATTTATTTTATTTTACTTCCTTGGTGGCATCTGTATCACCTCCATCGTAGCCGCTAACTTACCGTATACCTTCTGTGAGAAAATATCCAAGTTCATCTTCAAAGGTGTAAAGGATCTGACTTCTTTCTCTTGGTTTTCACTCACCGTGTCTCCTTTCTTTCCGTTGCTTAGCCACTCTGCTGCAATTTCAGTCTCTTTTCTGTCTTGCATAGTTAGGGTCCCTGCAGAAGGTTTTCACAAACTCAGAGGGAATTGCCCTAGTGCCCTCATTTTCATCAGGAAGGTGTTCATTACGTGGTGGGAGGAGCCACTAAATGTTGTTATTTGCCGTTGTTGTCTTTGCTTCCTGCTCTTTTTGCCTTTCTATGATACCTGTCCTCTGCGTTCTCTCTACTCTCTATCCCCTCTTACTTTCCTAATCCTAATAAAAAGGTTAAATTATTCCTTTTTTTTTTTTTTTTTTTTTCTGAATCACAGCCTGGCTTGGATTCTTCTTTACTGAGAGTTGCTATGAATGAAAAGTTTGTTTTACCATGCTTTCATTCAGTTCAGTAACATTGTGCAGAACCTGACACACTTTTCTTGAATTGTTGTAGATGTTCCACCAACAAGTCAGGGGGTGGACCACAAGCAGGTCCAGAGAGAGCTGGGGAATGTTGTTCTGCACCTCCACAACCCTACCATCCTTTCTTCCTCCTCCATCGAAGTGCACTGGACAGTGAGTTGTTACAATGTTTGATCTCAGTTTTAATAAGCGTCTGCGAGATCATTGTAATGCATATAAAATGTAACTATCTGTTGCCTACTTGTACATTAATGATAACTTTATAGTGTAAGCACTGTTTATTACAGTAGCTATTAGTTTGGCTTTAAACAGAAAATTGCATCTTGAGCCTATTTTTTTCCTATTGTGCTGCAGTAGTGAACTTGACCTGTCTCAGGAAAGAAACAGATAGTATTAACTATGATATGTAACTTGTGATAGGATCATTATTACGTGAATCTTTTAAACTTAGAAATATTTCCAAGTAGTATTAAGTACGCTTTTAAAATCAGAGAGTCGTCAAACATTTAGCTTCCCATCCCCTTCACCCAGGGGTGTCTTACATGCAATGTCAGAGCTGCCATCAGGCCTCACATTTCTGCATGAAGCATAGAAGTTAATGCCACAGAAATCTCTATCACCTTACAAAAGATAGTGGATTTTTTTCAGTATTCTACTTATTGGAATGTTTTGGCCGAAGATTCTTTTGGATTTTCTATGAGCACACTCATGCTGTCCACAAATAATGAGTTTTATTTTTTCCTTTCTAATTCTTACACATTGCTTGTGTAAGAATGTGGGATGAAGCCAGACAGAATTTTGTGCATTTTATAACGTTTAATTTTTATTATTTTCTAATGAACCAATACAATAATATGAATAATTACATTTTACTTGTCTTTTTAATAGGTAGATCAACAGTCTCAGTATATACAAGGATATAAAATTCTCTATCGGCCATCTGGAGCCAAACACGGAGAATCAGACTGGTTAGTTTTTGAAGTGAGGACCCCAACCAAAAACAGTGTGGTTATCCCTGATCTCAGAAAGGGAGTCAACTATGAAATTAAGGCTCGCCCTTTTTTTAATGAATTTCAAGGAGCAGATAGTGAAATCAAATTCGCCAAAACCCTGGAAGAAGGCAAGTATGATGAAGCATATGATTTCTGTGCATTGCACTATATTTGTTAGAATTTTATTAGCTTAATTTAAATTGTTATAATGTTAATAGTGGCATTAATTACTAACTTTCTTGATATTCAACATACGTTTTGCTAACAGTATTTGTTTATTTAGAAAACTAGAAAAGCAAAATGCTATAATAGTTGACTTGCTTCAATAGTTGCCTACCTCAAATGTGCAAATGTGAACGTTATATTACTTAATGGCATATAGAAATTTAATTATTCAGAACCAAAATTCACATTTAAAAATGAAATTGTTTTCTGTTTGGTTTATTTTCCATTCAGCATTTTCTATTTGTTTATTTTGATCCATGATTTGAATAATGCGTTGATTTGCCCAGGACTTTGTGAGATTAGCATTTTCTTCCTAAATCTCATCTCTCTTAAAACACCTCAGTTCTAGACAAACCACTATAGCTGACCACCCTATTCCTAGAAATTAAACAATATTTACATAAAAGTAAAAGTTTACATTAACCAACAGCAGGATTTTTCCCAACATGTCTTTGTCACTTTGGCTGTATAAGTAATTATCATGAATGATTAATATTCATTTTCCTACTTTTGAACATTTCGGGGGAGAACATGACACTAGCGTTACAGGGTAGAAGGAATAGGCATTGTCCTGGGATGTTTGGTGGGAACAAGGTATAACTTTGCTTATGGAAAATTCACGGTGGCAGTGAATTAGCATTAAGTGAGGAACAACTTAGGTAGTTGGGGACTATTCAGACTTGGATGAGATACATCTTTAAAACATATGCAGCTGGGCACAGTGGCTCACGCCTGTAACCCCAGCACTTTGGGAGGCTGAGGTGGGCAGATCACCTGAAGTCACGAGTTGGAGACCAGCCTGGCCAAGGCGGTGAAACCCCATCGCTATTAAGAATACAAAAATTAACGGGAC
This sequence comes from Hylobates moloch, assembly GCF_009828535.3. NCBI lineage: Eukaryota > Metazoa > Chordata > Mammalia > Primates > Hylobatidae > Hylobates > Hylobates moloch. The sequence continues at coordinate 78,707,722 of NW_026652279.1, forward strand.
GTGGTGGCACGCGCCTGTAATCCCACCTACTCAGAGGGCTGAGGCAGGAGAATCACTTGAACCCGGGAGGGGGAGGTTGCAGTGAGCCGAGATCGTGTCACAGCACTATAGCCTAGACGACAGAGCGAGACTCCGTCTCGAGAAAAAAAAGAAGCATATATTGATATAATATTAATATATTTATTATTGGGTTTGATATTAATTACCTGCTTTCAGTGTTCTCTAGCACATTCTAATAACGCTACCTTTTAAAACAATTTAATAGCACCCAGTGCCCCACCCCAAGGTGTAACTGTATCCAAGAATGATGGAAACGGAACTGCAATTCTAGTTAGTTGGCAGCCACCTCCAGAAGACACTCAAAATGGAATGGTCCAAGAGTATAAGGTATGAGTATAATATATGTATATTAATGTCCTGATGGACAGCCCCCGCCATTCACAAAGAGAAAGCGGGCTGGTATTTGTTTATGGATATTTGTCGCCATCTGCTGGTCCACGTAGCAACATGTAAAATTATTTTTAAAACGCTTTCTTGTTTATTCAGTGATTTTGAAATTCTGATTCAGGTGGTCTGACAGAGGCCCTTGCACATATATTTTGGTGAATCTTTTGGCGATTCTGATGTGCATCCTTAGTTAAGGCCCAAATAAGACTATACATGTTCTTCTGAGGAGCAAATTAATCTGTACAGTAACCAAGTATCCTGAGCAGAATTTTATTTTATTTTCAAAAGATTTTTAAAAACAAATTGAGAAACCTCTTTATGAAATTTGTGTATATGAACAGTGTATTTTTTAAAGTATGTAAAAGACTGCCATAAGTGCACTGTGGACGTTTTAAGATATTTCAAATAAGATTTTCTAGCATAATTGAGGCATTAAAAGGTAAAAGTCTCTGTACTTTTAAGTGTTTTCTGAAGAGTTTCAAGGCTGTCTCAATACTGAGGAGTGACTGGATCCTATGTGTTAGTCTAGAAAAATAGAATGCTATAGAAGATTTTTAAGGATTTAAAATGAGGTGATGTCTCAGCTCTGAAGCTAAATTGTGGAATGTAGGCATTTTCCCATAAGAGTCAGAACTCATTTCTCTCCTGAAGAAATGCAAAAGGGTGGATTTCACATAGCTTCATGGTCAATTTAAAATAATAAAATGCCTTTCAGAACCTGATTGACTGGTACAAAATCAGTTTGTGGCTTTGGTTCAGCTGCATAATGTAATTGAGATTAAAAAAAATCACAAAAGAGTCTTTATTTCCAAATGATCAGCTCCTGGTATAGGGTCTGACCATTTCTTGGTGTTATGTATTGAAACTATATTAAAATAATACTAACTTTCAAAGAAAAAATAAAAGGATAAATGATGGAGGAGACTGGTATGCTTAGATTTATTTTAAATCTCACTTCCTATTATAGTTTAGACAATTGTCTACTTAATGGTATATATTGCTTGAGGACATCGTAAGGAATATAGAGTATGTCAGTTGGGCGCGGTGGCTCACGCCTGTAATCCCAGCACTTTGAGAGGCCGAGGCGGGCAGATCATCTGAGGTCAGGCCGGCCTGGCCAAATGGTGAAACCCCGTCTCTACTAAAAAATACAAAAATTAGCTGGGTGTGGTGGTGCACACCTTTAATCTCAGCTACTTAGGAGGCTGAGGCAAGAGAATCACTGGAACCCGGGAGGTGGAGGCTGCAGTAAGCCAAGATTGCACCACTACACTGCAGCCTGGGCCACAGAGCAAGACTCCGGCTCTAATAATAATAATAATAATAATAATAGAGCATGTTTTTCTATAGATCATTTTCTTATGGAAACTGAGCTTGAACATTGTCATGCACCATATCCAAGTTCTTAAACATTGCAGAAGATCACTCGGTGATGAATCTTTTAATGAAACTTAAAACAAGGATTATAGTATAGTTTGAAAATCTCAATTTCTTGAGGATAGTTTTTGATCACAAATATTATTAGCCAAGTTAATCAGGTTAACTCTTTGTTATTAGAAGAATGCTTTTTTCACATCAAATATGTATTGCTATTCTTTATGATCTCACGTATGCTGTGAAGGACTGATATTCCCATTTAAATAGAAGATCAAGGGCAAATTTTCTCTCATTGATAATATAGTTCAGTGTACCAAAGGTTGAATAAAATCCTAGGTGAGGCTTTCTCCTTGTGTGCAGTTTTGTTTTTAATAATCATATTTGTGCAAACTACTTTAGAGTATTCAGAAGCTCTCCTTCCTTTTCAATCAACTACTCCTTGTAAGATGTGATGTGCCAGTGCCAGTGCCAGGCAGGTTGATCCCAGAGAACTGTTGAAGTAAAGTACGAGACTTGGAGTTTCCTACTCATTTTTGTTTTACAATATCTGGTCATCTGTGTCATGCCTAGAATGCAAATGTTGAATGAGTATTGTTCTTGATCTGCATAGACACAGCTATCTGCAAGGTACTTATTTATCTGGCAAATACTATCTTGGTGTTAAAAAGAAATCTAAATGAAGTGGGCTGATAGAAACTACTACCCTCAAGCACAGATTTGGAGACTTACCTGATATAACCTTTTAAAAGTATATGAGAAAGTAATAAAGATGCCTTGAAACTACTTTTAACATTAAACTTGACCAGAAGATTGCTCATAGAACTAGATTTTAGAGAAAAATGACTTTGGAAACTTCCTATGTTTGTGCATGACAGTTTTGTACTCTGTCTAGGTCTAAAACTGCAACCCCGTGTTGATCTTTGCATTCATTTAGGTAATTTACCAGCTTGATTTTTGTGATGTACTTCTTACAGGTTTGGTGTCTGGGCAATGAAACTCGATACCACATCAACAAAACAGTGGATGGTTCCACCTTTTCCGTGATCATTCCCTTTCTTGTTCCTGGAATCCGATACAGTGTGGAAGTGGCAGCCAGCACTGGGGCTGGGCCTGGGGTGAAGAGTGAGCCTCAGTTCATCCAGCTGGGTGAGTGTCAGTGCACATCCAATCTATCACTCTACTGTGTGTCCTGCTTTGCTTTTTTGCATTTGGCTGAGCCACCCACCATTGCTAATTTAATAGAATATGGAATATGGCTTAGAGCTACAAAAAGGTGTTAGCTTTACTTAATATATAGGGGAGAGAGAGAGAGAGAGAGAGAGAGAGACTAGATATAGATATATGGACATAGATATCTCAACTAAACTTGAACATATCCAAGCACACATTTTTGATATTTCAGGCAAAAGGCTGTCAATATGCAATGTTATCCTAATCCTGTCCTATATAATTTTTTAATCTATTCAACAAATACTATTAATTGAGCACCAAGGAGCTCCTCGAACATGAAAGAGAGTCTGCACCTTCATTGAACTCAGTTGCTTGGATTTAAGATCAAACAAATAGGCCAGGCGCGGTGGATCAGACCTGTAATCCCAACACTTTGGGAGGCCGAGGCGGGCGAATCACGAGGTCAGGAGATCGAGACCATCCTGACTAACACGGTGAAACCCCATCTCTACTAAAAATACAAAAAATTAGCTGGGCATGGTGGCGGGCACCTGTAGTCCCAGCTACTTGGGAGGCTGAGGCATGAGAATGGCATGAACCCGGGAGGCGGAGCTTGCAGTGAGCCAAGATCACGCCACTGCACTCCAGCCTGGGAGACAGAGCAAGACTCCGTCTCAAAACAAACAAACAAACAAAAATCAAATAAGCAAACTTCTATTTAAAACTTAAATCAGGTATTAGAAGTTTATAGCAATGACCAATTTATATTCACATGTAGTGTCTATTTAAAATTGTAATTGTTTATTATAACAAAAAAGATAGATTGAGATGTCAAAGAGTATGGAAATATGTTTATATGCTGATTGCTTAGAAAGTTAAATGCGATTTGTGCCTCAAACATGGTTAGATGAATTAAAACTAACATCGAAAGCTTCATTACCACCATTCACTCTGGGCAATATGGCATGAACATAAAGTACAAATTAGTAAGCACATGCTAGTAAAATCTAAAACAAACAATAACAGAACAAAGACCATTGTACCTGAAAAGCAAGAAGAAAGGTTCAAATATTAAGAAGCTACATGTAAATTCTGAATGATGCCAAGAAGCATATAGCACCTTTATGTTTTTATCTTCCAGATCAGAAGTTAAGCGTTAGTAGTATTTTATGACTAGCGAAATATTAGTATATGTTACTAATATTATAATCAGTTGTTAAATCATCAAAAAGGATCAGACGTATGAAGCTTTGTAATTCACAATTACATACTAGTTTTGCATGTTAATATTGGTGACATCCTGGAAATTATTTCAAAACAAAATTAAGAAACACCTGGTTTTCATAAACTTCATTGCTATACATAAAGAACTTCACATTTATTTTGAAGAATGTTATTGATGTTCCATTGTTTAGACAATGCGAGTTGCGGTAATAGATACACTTGCAGAATTTCTGTCCTATAAGACAATAACGTCTACCAAAGTCCACTTGTGGGGTGGGGACTCTGTTCCACACAGGCATTGAGGATCATAGGCAGATGGGTTAGCCTCTTTATCACAGCGCTTCTGAAGTGGACCCTGGGCCTGCGCAAGGGGAGGAAAGAAACGCATTGTCTATGGAAGTGTTCAGTGGTACGGGTCTAGACATGGTACACATCACTCCTCCCAGTGTGACTGCGAGCAAATGAATGTGGTCACTACAAAACTAAGTCACTGGCTAGGAAGCCTCCTCCCAACAGCTGTATTATATGAGGGTCCCATTTAAGCTTTTAGGGAAAAACTTGCTGTCTCTATCACAGCCATAGGCTAAAATTTGATTTTTGCACTCATATTACTACTAAATCCATGTAACTAAAAACATCCTGTTCTCCAAAAACTACTAAAATATTTTTTAAAAAAAATAACGAATGATTATATATAGAAATAAAACTTTTAAACAAAAAATAGCTCCTGGTTTGTTTCAAGCAACACAAGAAACTGTAACAAAATAAGTTGCTTGATGCATCGGTTGCACGTTTATATAAGATGTGGAGGAAAACAGTTTATATTGAGAAAATAGTTGATAGTCAAATATTTGCCCAATTTTATTAAATGTCAGTATAATTTATTAACATTGAAATAAGTTAACACTGTGATGACTCTATATATTGTTGTTTACCTATTTTTATGACTGAAGATTATTTAGTTCTATTTTTTTGGAAGATAAATTGGGAAAATGACTATGTATAATTTTATTTATTTAAGATTGAAACCATGGGGGCTTAAGGGCCAAATTGTTTTCCTTGAAATTATAAATGAGTTCCATTTTTCCATGTCTTAATATAGGCTCAGCTGCAGTGAGACAAAGACTGAGCCAGCGAGTGGCTGTTTTAATTCATTAGTCATACCACACTTGAGTCTGTTAAGTCCATCTGGTTGCTTGCACAGGACCTCTCTTGGCTGTTTCCGTATTATCTGAGGCTACCCATCTTAACCTTGCACAAACAGCCATGAAATCTATAAACCTAGCAGATACAAAGAATGTATTAGGAATAAGAAGAACAGGTCTGCTCGGTGAACTTTAAGAGGATGAAGTGCTCTTAGGATAACCAGAGGTAATAAAAGAGTCTGGAACATGAAATAAAACTTTCATTCAACAAACAGAGAAAGGCAGATAACTGCTTGTGAAAATGGGTTTTTCAGCCTTGACCTTCTATAGAATGAGATCTGGAATTCTGTTCAAGAACAAAGCAAACTGAAAAACCACACACACTCATACAACATGAGAAGGAATTTGGCCATTTTGCATTGAAAGGAGTGCTGTTTTCCTGAAGGCTGTTTCCTTCGTCATTGAACGTTGCTTATTTTTCCTTCCAGTTTTCTTATCAAAATGCAATGTCATTTGATAAGAGAAAAATCCATTGAAAGAAGAATCCATAAAAAATGTTATTCCTATGTAATGAGTTATACCAATTATCTTTATGAAAAAAATGTATTTTTGGATTGAAAAATCTTTCTATCTTAAAGCAGATTGTATTAGCAGAATTGCTGTATTTCTTTCTAATTTGGTCTTAAGGTCTCTCTTTGCAGAGTGGCTATAAACTCTAGTCCTGCCCTGACAGGGCTTTGGAGAATTTGGTTGTGGGTGTTCACTTTGTGCCTTTCACAGGATGCCTTTTAATCCTGGCAGACAGCATAATGCCTGTGTTCAACCCATGACCAGGTGTCCCTCACACAGGAAACTTGTTTATACTGGTAGACGCCCCTGTGGCTCTTATCCGACCTGTGTCCGGCTTATTCCTGTCCACATGCCCCCTCCTAGGAGAGCCTTGACTGGGAGGAAAGTTAAAACCTCCCAGTGTGTTGCTTAGATGGGACTCATAGGAGGCAACACAACAAAAACACACGAAATAACGGAAGCAGTTTATTACTCACAGACCCATGAGACAGAGGGTGTGCCCACAAGGGCAGATGAAAGGCCACCAGGGCAATGTGCTCAAACAGCAGGTGGGGATCCGGGGGGGGAAGACCTAGGCTCTGAGGACTTTTGCTGTTGAAGGTTTCCTCTGGGAAGTTCCAACTGGTGGGTTCTTAGAGCAAACGGCACAAGTTCCATGGGGTCACATTCTGTCTGAGAATGGTCACTGTGGCATATCTGCACGGTCCATGAGGGGTGTGGGGTCACTGGGGTGAGTCAAGTAAGTTGTATCTACGTATCCCACAGGGAGGTGGCCACCATAAGTCAGTCGTGTAAGGCAGATGTCTGGATTGACCATGTTGAGGAACTGGAGGGAGGCAGGGAGCTGGAAATTGTCAAGGGTGTCAAAACCCAGATTCTGCTATGAGAAGGTTAAACTTAGATTCAGAGTCAATGCTGAGGCCACATAAAATTATAAGAACTCATGACAACAATATGTATCAGACTCAAATGATTTAATGATTGTAAGAAAGCACCAATCCTAATGAAATGGGCCAACAGCTTCTTGTTTTACCAGATGTGGTGGGGGAAGAACATCAAAATTACAGACAGAGGTGGGAATTCTGCACAGTGGGCACCCTCAGGGTTGATATCACTCAGTGCCAACAGAATTGGATAGTGCATTGGTGATACAGCCTCCAGGTCTCTACAGCAACTTTGCAGACCCCTTGTGTGACTGCGTGTTATGGTGGGCTTGAAAAAAACTCAGTAGGCTTAAAACATAAATGTAAACTAAGTTAATTTTCTTAGCCATATATTCATCAATTTTTAAATAATGAATCAAAATGGCCAGCCGAAAATATAAGCCCTTTTGAGTATTCATAACCCTTGATATTATAATTCTTTTACATATTTCACATTATTTTATCTGTTGCTTACCATGATTATTATTTTAATGGGGAGATTATTTGTGGCTCTTTCAGTGGTAACATTACCTGAATTTTTCACTGGGTTTTGCTGATCCTGAATTGTGTAGGTCTGTCTGAACTTACATTAAGTAATGCGTTTCTAAGACACTGAAATGTCTTACAATATAATGTTAGTGTCAGGGGCACACACACATGCACACACATAGAGACTTTTCCATATCTAGCTTAGAGAGGAAATAAAATTTTATTTCTCTTTTTTAGAACATACTATTTAAGCATGCCTATAGAAGACTGAGAAAGTTTATTGTCTGTGAATACTTATTAAATATTCCTTATTTGTACATGTATTATTTGTCTGTGTATTAAAGTATTTCATTTTTTAGTGTTATGTTTTTGTATTTTTCTCAGTTAGTTAGCACTGTCCTGTGAGACTTAATCTAAGCAGTAACCCGAAGAGCTTTTTGCTTCGAAAAGAGAAACAGTGCCATTGCTTTTGTTTTTAACATGATTCTATACAATTGTCACACTTGCTTTGAGTTGAACTAAATAAATAAAATTGTGCAATTTTGCTGAAATAGTATGAACTATTTTACTTGATGCTGGTGAGTGGTGTGAGAGGAAAAACAGAAATCATTATCCAGAAATTAACAAAGTAATGGCAGCCACAAATGAGTGTGTGCATTATTGCCTGGAGTCTTCAACCCAAATTAATCGGAAGATGACTTTCCAGATTCCCATGGAAACCCTGTGTCACCTGAGGACCAAGTCAGTCTCGCTCAGCAGATTTCAGATGTCGTGAAGCAGCCGGCCTTCATCGCAGGTATCGGAGCAGCCTGTTGGATCATCCTCATGGTCTTCAGCGTCTGGCTTTATCGACACCGCAAGAAGAGAAACGGACTTACTAGTACTTACGCGGGTATCAGAAAAGGTAGTAGCTTTCCCAAGGTTTTCATATTTTAATGTTTATAAAACTCTTGATTTTAATATTTGATTCCAAATTATTCATGAATGTGCATATCCTCTAAAATTTTTTTAATATATAAAGATTTTCAAAAGTGCGTTTATTGTGCCGTAGTATCCACATATTAACTTCTCTTACATAGCAGAACTACAAATAGAGTTTATTAGTTTGTTAGGGCTCAGTTCCTTTAAAACAGATTTCACCAAGGTAGGTCCACCTTTGGCTGTTACGCCTTTTCCCTTTTCTCTTAGGGAATGATTTTATTGCTTTGTATTCTTGAGGGAAATTTTTAATGTCCTTGTTACTGGAATTATGAACGCAACCTTTAAACAGCCTCACATGGTTTCAGGGGAGACATTGTTACCCTTTGTGAAGCAAAATAGAAAATACTGCTATTTGATTATTTACAAAATACTCCTTTCTCAGTGAATATGGAAGGCATGACTGAGTGATGTACTGCTTAGAGAAGAGGGTTAGTCCATTTTTATTATAAAGTTGTGAAATGGAATATGTGTATGCTGTTACTTAGTGATGGTGATTTTGTTACAAATGTGTTTAGTTTTAAAAAAGACAGCTTACTTGGCCACTATTATTATTTACAATTTTACAGATCACCCAAATGTACTAAGATTTTCACAGATACTTTTGCTACTTGTCCTTAAACTCTGAAGACTGCTGATATTTTTATGTTTTTTATTCTCAAAGGAAATTGTTAACAGTGTCAGACAGATGATCCTCCCTGCCCCTTAGATACCTTCATCAATTCTGGGCCTCAGATCTGGGCTGTAGATTAGGTTAGATGGTTGAATAAGTCCTAGTTTCCAGAGACACCCAGTTTGTCCTTAGTCCAACGAGATCACTTCTAGTACCCCTTCTTGCTCTCAAAATTGTACCGACTTAAATGGCAGATTATGCAAATTATAGGGCCCGTCCTTCAGTCGAATGCAACAGCTTTGCTTTGCTGCAAAGCAAATTTAAAGAGGATTTCCAATTAAAGTCTTCTACCCTACCATCACCAACTTTTTCCCCCCAGTTTTCTACATAAGTGAACATTTCTTACACATGTTGGCCAGATTGTTTCTCTGACCAATTATATGGCAAAGTCAGAATTTTTCATGTTAACTAGAACTTGAATGTCCCTATGCATAGATAAAAGAGTATGGGACAGCAGTCTAAAATATTTGTGTTCTCCATCACATGGGGACTTAGCAAGAGTCAACACAAATGCATCACTAATACTTAAAAATGAATCTCCTTGCTGCCTGCCTATGGCTCAGCAGCAATCTCTTCATGTACATACATTTGCTTTAGCATTGTCATCCTTAAATATGTTTTTTTCAGATATGTGTCCTCTCTAGGGATGAAGCAGTATGTCAATATTCCCGCCTGTGAAATGGAAAATGAGGGCTTGGAGGTTACTGAAAAGAGAACTGGTGCTCATTATGTATACAAAGTAGAAGAATGTCAGGCACATGTTACCATATAAAACCTTTGACTAAAAATAATTGTAGACAAGGGGTTTTGGATGTCTTTGTTTGGTGGAGCGGGGAAGGGGTAGGGTGTTGGGGGTAGAAGATGTTTGGATTTGAATGAGGAAAAGAGTGACTAATTAACGTATAGATGTGGAGTCTCTTGAATTCTTCATCAAAAGACCTCCATCATCAACTCTTGTTTTGCAAATAGCCAGTCAGTGGAATCCTGTGTTTCTTATGAAGTGCCATAGCTATGTGATTATAATAATTTAATGCTGTACGTTGTCTTGAACTCTAAAAATATGACATGCAACTCTGCTTCCTACTGAAATGTTTCTTTTTCGTTACTAACGTACTTTGAGCATGCCAACAAATGCCTATGTGCTCTTTGTGCAAAACCTATTAAACTAATACCATTGCCCTTTCAACTTAGCTTGTGTTTAAGCAGAAATCATAGAACATAATTACAAATGTAATTTGATGAGCATTTGATTCTGCTTTCTTCACTTTGTCCTGTTGGCACTTTTTTATAATTTTGTTTCTATGCAATTTTTAAGTGCATTTTGAGATCTTTAATTTTCTATACCAAAGTCAATGCCAGTAATTTTAAGAAAAAAAGAAAGTGAAATATTTTAAAGAATAAAAAATGTAAAAGAGCCTATTGACCTATAAAACATCAAGCCAGAGTGTAACTTTGGGGGAATAGTGAGCACATTTAACATTTCCCCCTTACATTTAGCTATCGGTGTGACATCTGCCAGTTCGCTGGGTACCCCCTGTCCACATGCATTCACATATTGCACCCGCATCACTTAGGGACACAGAGAGTTTATTATATTATTGGAAGCTTTGAAAATTAAGTTGTTATTTGTTGTGCTAGGAGTGAAAATTTCATTTAGATTGACCTCCTTTTCATCTCTTCTTCAGTTCCTCAAAGTGGGGTTAGCAGTTAGCTAGGAGAAGTAATGACAAGGACCTTTCATATTTTCCCAGTGTCCTTGCGATTGCAAATTAATGTTCAGGAACTCCATTCTTGCTTGAGTAGCTTTAGTTTCAAATGCACCTTTCATTTTTTTTTTTTTATGAAGACTTGTTACTATGGCTCTGAATTTTTGAATGTAGCTAAATTACACTGACTCTCTGAAAAGACCTGACTGAAGAAAAACACAATAGGAGTCTTAAGACAGGGACTGCTGTGCTGCAAACGAAGGCCAGGGTATAAATTGGGGACACAGCATTGAGATTTTTGCTTTTGTTCTTTCTAGTATGCTCAGAGATAAAGTGGCTTGGTAAGAAGTGACAATTGTAGAGGATGCTATAGCGTTTCGGTTTGCAACCCCAAATGCTCCGATTCTACAGTAAATTTCTTGGAGATGTTCAAATGTGAAATATAAAATATAATTCTGGCAGTGTTTTGATACATGATAAGTAATCAGTATTCTAGTTTATTTGTACTAAAGATTATTTTAGAGAAACTTTAATCTTAGAGGGAATAACATATATTTCCTTGCTTTTTTTTTTTTTTTTTAACCAGAGCAGCGTTTACTTTAATTTAACATGAAGAGATTGGAAATAAGTCAATCTCCTCCCTCTATGAAATGACATGGAAATTGCTCTGCCGTTATCCAACCCCCCAGGAATGAGAGAAGATAGGAAAAGTGGGGGAGGAATGGCTGCTACTTTTGAGGTCTGCAGTTCAATTTCAGGCATTATTGATTAGATTAAGATTTATAACTGCAGAGAGAGTGAAGGTTTTCAGAAGGGTGTTATTGTTCTATTGTTTAGCTTCTACTGTGGTATTAAAAGAATGTCCAGCCTACTTCTAGGAAGCTTCTAAAAGTAAACTCAAAGAAATTAAAATGTAAAACTCTAGTTTTTTCTGTCCATTCACAAATTTTTATGATGATAAAAAATGTCATTTATGTGATAAGATGTCAGGCATTTCCGCTCAGTGAAACAGTTAAATTTTATGGTTCTCTTTTATGCGGTTCATCTTTTTCTTTCCTTTCCTTTACTTTTATTGTGTTTGTTTTTTTCTTCTTCCCCTTTCCTTGACTTTCCTTCTTTTCCTTCTTTCTTTTTTTTCTCTCAATGTTGAGTACATAAGTGCACCTAGTAGTTCACTTTAATAAGCATTTACTTTCAGATTTCTAGATAAGGTTCCAGCAAGACTCTGATAATAATTGTTTAAGAATCCATCATCCTGTGTTTGGAGATGATTAATAGTGGAGGATTCTTGTTTGTACGAAAGCCGTGAGCTAAATCTGTGTTACTAAATGCAGGGTCATTCACAGGCTAACCTAGCAGAATTCCCTTCCTGAGCTTACTAGAATGTCAGACACTTCAAAATGGTACCTGTAGAGGCAAGCTTCTTTTTTTAACCTCAGAGTTGGTTTTATTCATAGATCAGAGTATCAGAACTACTGGCTTAGTTATTTACATTTGTTTTATGTTCAGCTGTCTGCTTGATTTATACTAATGTGATATGTTCCCTTTCTCTCTTCAGCTTAATAACTGGTTTATATTTTGTTTTGATTTTCAGTCCCGTCTTTTACCTTCACACCAACAGGTATATATTTGCACTTACCCTCCTCCTTTCCATTGTTTGTTTGGCATGTGTTCTACTATTGTGTTTCTGTTTTTATTTCATTTTCTGCAGTAAGTTGGGGGAAGAACTTAAAGTGGAATATAATACTTGATTTACTCACACCAGGCATGTGTTTAAAGTAGAAATGGTTGGTGTTGCTTTTCGTGCATTCGATGCAATTATTTATTCACAATTCCACGCTGGATCTTAGCCTTGTTTGCATGTGTTTCATTAAGTAGACACACTGTCTCTACCTTCAGCATGAATTAACATGCTAATGATCTTATTGACTATTTCAGACTTGGCAGTGCATTTTTCAACTTAAGCTTTCAAGTTTTCCAACGAAAATTTCTCTCCCTTATAATTCTCTGTCCCCAGAATCAATATTGTTAAAGGTAACCACAATATCCAGCACATGGGAAAGATAAAACTTTTCGTTTTCCCTAAGTCAGAATCCTAATATTCCGTTCTATTCAATTTCTTTCAAAATGGGTCCTCTTCTGTCACATCACCTCCAGGAAAAGATGTACCTGTAGTTATGCCCTCTCAGTTTTAATCCAGTTATTGTCATCACTGGGAACAGTTATCTCTCTCTCACAGACGTCCAGTTTGGAGTTCTTCTAAGTAGCAGAATTTGGCAGCTTTAAAAACACATTTCTTCTTAGAAAATGTGTCTGTATTTACAGAAAAGCTAATCTTCTTAACCACATAGCCTAACTATGTGAAAATCTTTTTTTTGTTATGGTTAAATTTTTCCACCCTAAATGTATTAAGCTGAGGATGTTTTCAAGAGCATTATATTTTGATTATCTATACATGTCTGATGAAAATATAATGAGAAATAATTTGCACAAGCCACAATAAACAAATAGATCACGTGAATTAATAGTCACAACTTGGCATACATCTTTGTGTGTAGAAAGGTTTATTTTAACATTTGTCTTTGACTTACTGGTACTCATACTTCTGGGAAAATAATCTAGTAGTTTTTTTTTTTCCTGAGTTTAAGTTTACACTTATATAAAATCATGAAATTATGTGCTCCAATAATAAATTCAAAATGGAAATCCATGGGAATGCTAATGTACAGATGTGTAATAGTTATATTTAATAAGAGTGTACTGATGTTTTGCTTTTTCTTGATTCTCCACCTTATTGGAATATGAAGAAAATAAGAGTGATATATAGATATCTAATTATATATATAATTAGATATATGATATGTATATATAATTTATACAATGTTTAAAGAAATGTCACTAGTTGAATCAGAATCTGTTACATCATGTGATTTTTGCAATGCTTCTGTGTAGGAAGACAGGAGGAATTCCATTTTAGAAAGAAGCTCATGAATGTAATAGCTTTTGATATATAAATATGTCTATTAATTGTTCCTTTTTTTCGTAACATTCTAGTAACTTACCAGAGAGGAGGCGAAGCTGTCAGCAGTGGAGGGAGGTAATTATCTTGCTTGTTTTGTAGATCCTACAGGGAATTCCAAATATTTCTTCATCTTCCTCAATGACACCACTTTCTCTGCTTAAAAAGTCTAACTTAAAGGTGGAATTTCTTTAGTTTCTTGACAAAGACTCCATTCAGCTGTGCTGTTGAACCAAGCTGTTTACACACAAATGTAGTTGATTGGAGTAGCTGCGTCTCAGTCGGTGACCACCAGAGGGAGGACTTTAACCGAGAAAGAGACTTGCTGATTTAGCAAATGATTAAAAGGAGTTAAAGTGACTGAGCTGTGGCATTTATGAAGATTAACAAATTAGCTAGTTAACAAATACTATCCAAGAAAAAGTGTTCATTTGAAAAACCTGCTGAACACAGCAATTGCTGATAAGTTGTAGGTTATGTTTGTTTGTTCTTGTTATGAATTCAACATAGTTCACATCCCCATTGGCAGGAAAATGTGTTGAAATAAAAGAGGAAATCTGGATAGCTTGTTAACAAAGAATGTTTCCCCTCCTCTAATTGAAATGAATCTCAATCTTATAGTTATGATTTTTAAATTAATTATCATTCAGTGAACTTTAATGTATTCACAGAGAAATCACAAATTGATGTGACAACCAGCTTAAAGGGGCTGGAATAAGGTATAAGTTATGTGATGAGCCAAGCTTCAGAATTTTTCACAATAAGATGTTTTTCTTTTTTCTCCAAAACAGTAACATCTAGCTTACAGTGTAAAAAAAAAAAAATCTTCCAACCAAAACCATCTTATAATTCAAATTCAGTGAACTTACTAAATTCCCTTCTTTGTACAGCTGTATAACATGGCTGCTACTGGAAAGATAAAAATGAGTAGGATATTATTCCTGAATTCAAGGAACATGCCATCGGATAAGAAAATTACTGACTTTAGTACATAACAAAGAGTGGTTTAAAAAAAAGAAGGTTGACTCCCTTTAGCCAATGCTGTACAAATTTGGCAACAAGTACTAATCTTTTCTTTCCTGGGTATTGCTAACTTCCTGTTTTCATACCTGTGAAACAAAGCCAGCCAGTGACAGACCCAAAGCTAGGGAGGTTTTCATAAGGAATAAATCCACTTGATTCAGGAATTAAACCAGGGCATGTTTGTGCATCCAGGGGAATTCCATCTAAATCACAGCCCAGACATTCGTGAAGGAGCCTCTGGCATAAGAGTATTTTCTCGTGGGTGAATCTGGAATACCTGATTTTATAATCACTTCATTACATGTGTATATTTCAACCTCCTCATTAATCAAAGCATGTGAAAGTGCTTCCTTAGCATCTTTGATATGTTCTTCACTAGCCTCTGTGCGTGGGCATGTGTACACAAGAATCACACACGCATACAGAAAAATAAGCCTGGTTCCTACTCTAAAAGAATTTACAACCTGGATAGAGCAAACTGGCACATGGGAAACAATGGCAGGAACGCATAGGTAGTGAATGCTAGTTGCTACGGCAGGAAGGAAAAACTTACAAAGTTGCTGAGCTATTTGGAAAGCTCACTATATCACAAAACAAACATAGCTTTTTAAATTTAAAAATGAAATCCCTGGCAGTGAAACTGATTTATTTCAAATACTAAGTAGAAATGATCATTTTCCTAAATGAAATGCTAAACGATGTTGGGATGTTACGGAGGCAGCAGTTCAGTAAAGATTTCAGAGTCAGTGCTCAAAATGTCAGTTATATACAAAATTTTAAAATTATTTATTCATGCAATATATTGAACACTTACTATGTGACAGGTACTAGTTTACTTACTTGGGATGCATCAGTAAGCAAAGTGGATAAAAATTCCTGCCCTTCTAGACCTTACATTATAGTGGGGGAAATGCAAGATGAATAATAAACATTTTTTTTAAAAGTCAACTGTATAATATCAGCAGTTGATAAATGCTATGGAAAAAATAAAACAGGATGAGGACAATAAGGATGCTTTATGAAGGGTAAAGCATTCCTCATTCCTAGCCACTTACGGATGTGTGTGTCAGTGTATGTGTATGTGTGTCTGTGTGTCTATGTGTTTCGTGATCCAGCGAGATCAGAGAGGGAATAATGAACCAAACTCCTACACAACTTCTCTTGTGTCTGTCCCTTAAGCACTGGTTCCCCTCATGTTTCAGACTTTCTGAGTCCTCACTGGACCTCCTACCTCACTTGGTTAATGACACCAAAGCCAAAACCTTCCAGCCATCCTCTTGGACCTCCTGTATCCATTACTGCATTTTGTTGATGCTGTCTCTTACTCCTTTCACTGTCATGTTGTTTCATTTCGAGCCCTACTTCTCCTTTGCCTAATCTATGACAAAAGCTCTCAGGAGTCCTACCTTTATCTATAATACCTTCATTAGCATTATTTCCTGCTAATTCCCTTTGCTCACTGGAGAGAGGATGATCTTTTGAAATGCATATTGATCATGTTTCTGAGCTCCAGAAAATCCCATTATCAATAGGACCGATCATGTTTAGAAGATCAGATCCAAACTCGGCATAATGTAATATGCAAAGTCCACAGCTCCAGGGCTCTGCAGACTCACTTCACACCTCAAAATGTGCCAGACCCTACAATCCACTGTGTCACCCCACCTGCCATTTGCCAAGATCGCATTCTCTTATGTGTCCTTACTACACTGTGCATGTATTACATGGGTCTGGACTGTCTCCCCACCCCGCGACCCTTCTCAGTTTACTGCATTCCACCTGCCATCAACTCTCTAATGTGGAATTACCTCAATGAAGCACCTAACATAAGGTGATGCCGTTATCTTTTGTTTATATCAGAGGTCAGCGAATCACAGCTCTCGGGCCAAATCCAGCCTTCCACCTGTTTTTTTAAATGAAGTTTTATAAGAATACAGCCAGGCTCATTTGTTTACATATTTTCTATGACTGTGTTTGCGCCACACTGGCAGAGTTGAGTAGTTATCAGAGAGACTGTATGGCTTGGAAAGCCTTAAAATGTTACTCTCTGGTCCTTTACAGAAAATGTTTGGCAAATCCTGGTAGATATGATTGTCTCTGACGAGAGTGTGAGTTCCTGGAGGATGGAGATTACATGGTTTATTTATCGATAAATGGGTTTTTAATAATGCAATAAATGTAGTTTATTGAATTACATAAATAAATGTGATAAATCACATGAATGATTAATTTTTGAAAGATGTCACCTATAAGTAAGAAAAAAATGAATGAGCCATTGAATAAACGAATGTCGGAAGGCCTGAGTTCAGTCCTTGGTGACTTCAGAGAAATTTTGGAGGCTGTATTTTTTCCTCTAATAAAAGGAGAAGGTTATCTAGAACTCTGTTACAATTGTGAACATTGCAAATGTGGCTATTCCTGGAAAAGAGAGAATGAAGATTGTGGTAAGCAAAGAGACCCCTTCCCAACTTAAAAAGGGCAAAGAATTTGTGAGAAAATCCAGGGAAATGATCATGGAAATATTAAGTAGCTGTTTCTATTCATTTGTTTTCCTTTGCTCAAACATTCCAGGCAATGTGTCCAAAAAACGTACTTAATCCAAACCACAGCATAAAGCAAGAACGCAGAGAAAACCTGAGAAGGGTGCGGTGGGAAAGTCTGGCTTTACCACATTCCCTGTTGGTGGGAGGTGAGGAAATAGAGCTCAAGCCTTTGCTTCTCTTTAAAATATTGGCAATTCTGAGATCTAGCCCTCGGCTTTAGAGCTCATTCAATCTGCCAGTGGGAAGGGGAGACAGCCTGTAGCCTTGTCAGCTTCCCCCCAGCCTCCTTCACCATTTCCCCAGCTCCTGGACTCTGTAGTGTTTTATTTTGTGATTTAGCAGTTCAAGTAGGCTTTCTTGGGGTGAGTGATTGGAATATCAAGAGAAGAGTAGGAATTGAAGGCAATTGCCATATAATTACTAAAGTGCATTTGCCCTCTTTTTTCTTCATGACATAAATCTATCCACTTAATATATTATATGATAATATTACATAATATTGAAGAAACATGTTAATCCCTATAACGACCATGTGTATTTTTTCTGCTTCATATCTTAAGCTCAAATATATAAAGGTAGCCTGGGAAATTGTTTAAAAAAAGACCTTAGAACCCTTATTAGAGTAGCTACATATGACCTTGACTTCCTCAAAGTCCTGTCAGATCTGCACATGGCATTTTAAGGTTCATTATAGACCAGTAATCATGGCTCACCTTCTGCCTTAAATAATTAGCATTCCAAATTCAAGTCTAAACAGAAAACTAGGATGTAAATCGATAAGCCAGCTTGCTGTTGGAAATCCCTCATATATATGAAAAGGTCTCTCTGCCCATGATGATATCAAAGCATTCACTATGGAAGTGTTTTTCAGAGGGAATCAGAGCAGCATAAAAATATTGTCTATTTCTTTTGAAACATTTAAGTCAGTCTGTGGAAAATCTCCTCTTGGCCCATACTTCAGACGTCCTATAACATCTCTGCTGTGTCACATATGGAGTTTTATTTTTAATAACTTCTACAGTGATAACATTCATAGTTTAAGTTCAAAGAAAAATAAAATAAAGAGCAAAAGATTACTAGATGCAGAATTTCTATAACTAATATCTATTTCAAGGCTCCAGATATCTACATTATAACTTGCATTTAAATGTTTAACATTTCAGCAGTTTGGAAATGTTACTCTTCAAATCACGATTTATCAACAATTTTAATAGTAAGATGGCTCAGTTTTAACAGCTTACACTTCCGATATTGTCTCCACTTTTCCTTTTATTAAGAATATTCCGGAGCTTTAGGAAATTTTAGCACTCTCCAGTATATGTGTTTATAAAATCTTAGATTAGAGTGTAAGCTCTAGGGCCAGGCTGCTAGGGTATGAATTTCAGCTCTGCCACTCACTCACTTTATATAACCATGCACAAACTTCGTAACCTCTCTTAGACGTCCCATTTCCTCATCTTTAAAATTTGGATAACGGTACCTCCCTTGTAAAATTGTCGTGATGACCACATGAGTTCACACCTGTTTAACAAAAAAAAAAAACAGAACAATGCCTCACACATTATAAGCAAAGGGTAAATATTTATTTTTATTATATAAATATATGTACCCACACATGCGTACAAAAATGAATCATAAGTCCATAGCCTTTGTTTAGAATGGATTATTTCTCAACCATCATTTACATACTAAATTTACTCAGTAAATTCTATGTGCTAGAATAAGAACCATGGAAGGTGAAATATCAGATTCTTGCTTCCCAGGTAAATAAGAAACATAATTATTGCATTTTAACATAGAAAATAAAACCACCCAGAAAATCTTTGCAGAGCCTGTAATGCCAGTGTGTTTATTGTGAATGGGACGTCACCTCTTTTGCTGAATGGAGGTAAGTATGAAGTCGGTGTTGGAAAAGGAAATGAAAAACCCCACTTGAACTCCAGTTTGAGTCCCTGGCTCTGTTGGTCCAGGGCTCCCATTAATAATCGCTGATGTACTTGGCATTCCCAATGCACAGTAAAAGAGGAATAACATCTTCTGCCGAAAAATAACAAAATTAACACTAATATTCTTTTTAGTGGACATCTCTGTTTTATCAGATTTAATTCATCAGCTTTCCTTTACTTGTGTTGGGATTTATGACATTTTACATTGTCACCATCGGAAAATGTTGACAAGCTTACAGAACTGTGCTCTGAAACGTTGATGAGGATCTGTGTAAAATGTCACAGAGCCCCAAACTCATTAAGTATGAAACATGGTTTTGGAGAAAAATATGCCGGTGCATTTAATTTGAAGAATCTATTGTCTGAGTAAAGAGGCTTGTTTCATTTTTTAATGAAGTTGTAAGGAGTCACAATTTTTTAATGGGTCAAAATGAAGAAGTTCCAACTATCTGAACTAGGGTATTTTTTTAAGCCACTAAAGGACTCAAAAATATGTTCATATTCCATGTTTGATTTTTAACCATTATGACTAAAGGCAGAGTAGAACGTTGCAAATGATACGAGATTTTAGGTCTGATGCATAACTCTTCCCATGTACAGTTATGGCTATGTAAATGGAGGTACATCCCAGGACCTTATATTACAGTTGCCTTGTGTGTAGAATAAAAGGGATAATAATGTCATTCAGCATAGTTCATCAGATGATTTGTGAGCATAACAAGATGAGGAATGTATTGGAATTTTAAATAGAAAATATTATTCTCTATTCATATAACATTTGCTTCAATATATTTTGTTATTTAGGCCCGGACTTCTCAACATCAGTGAACCTGCCACACAGCCATGGCTGGCAGACACGTGGCCTAATACTGGCAACAGCCACAATGACTGCTCCATCAACTGCTGCACGGCAGGCAATGGAAACAGCGACAGCAACCTCACTACCTACAGTCGCCCAGGTTAGGGACACAGAGAGAGCCTGATATGTATAAGCTTTTTAAGGAACTAGCCAGAAGATCTTTTCTTTCCCTCTCCCTACATGGGAAGATAAAATTTGACCAGTATTTTATCCAATGCTATTTAGCATTGGATAAAATTTAGCAAAATAGCCTGATTTGAGTATTTTCTCCATCCCTTAACCTCCATACTTCTGCTAAAGTCCACCAAAGAAATTTTGCCCAGGTAATTGGGAAGATAAATTCTACAATCAATAGCAAATAAGGACAAAATCATGTGAAAGTATTTATTTATTTATTTATTTATTTATTTATTTATTTATTTATTATTTATGGGAGACAGAATCTCACTCTGATGCCCAGGCTGGAGTGTAGTGGCATCAGCTTCCTGAGTTCCAGTGATTCTCATGCCTCAGCCTACCGAGTAGCTGGGACTACAGGCCTGCACCATCAGGCTCAGCTAATTTTTATATATTTTTTTAAGTAGAGACGGGTTTTGCCATGTTGCCCAGACTGGTCTCGAACTCCTGGCCTCGCGTGATCCATTCACCTCGGCTTCCCAAAGTGCTAGGAGTACAGGCGTGAGCCACTGTGCACGCCGTGAAAGTATTTAACTTTTTTTTTTTTTTTTTTTTTGACAGAGTCTCACTCTGTAGCCCAGGCTGGAGTGCAGAGGCACTGCAGAGGCGCAATCTCAGCTCACTGCAACCTCCGCCTCCTGGGTTCAAGTGATTCTCCTGCCTCAGCCTCCCAAGTAGCTGGGATTACAGTCACACAGCACCACACCCAGCTAATTTTTATATTTTTAGTAGAGAGAGGGTTTTACCATGTTGGCCAGGCTGGTCAAAAGTATTTATGTTGATAAGAATGTATGTGATTACAATTTCTTTTACCTTGTTTGTTTGTTGTTTTTTGAGATAGGATCTCGCTCGGTCACCCAGGCTGGAGTGCAGTGGCATTAACACAGCTCACTGCAAACTCAACCTCCTGGGCTCAACTAACCCTCTCACCTCAGCCTCTTGAGTAGCTGAGACCACAGGCGCCCAACACCATGCCTGGCTAATTTAAAAAAATTTTTTTGTAGAGATGCAGGTCTTGCTATGTTGCTCAGGCTGGTCTCAAATTCCTGGGCTCAGGCAACCCTCCTGCCTCAGCCTCCCAAAGTGTTGGGATTACAGGGGTGAGCTACTGTGCCTGGCATACAATTTTTAATTGTAATTAAATAATCTTTAATCATATTTAATCATTTTTGAGATTTTGGAAGTAACACAGATCAAAAGGTAAATAAATTCATAGTCATAATGAACCAAATTCTTTAATAGCAAAAATAATAATAATCTACGACAATAATAACAAAAAATTTAAATAAAAATTAACTGAAATTTAACATCAGATTTTATAGTATAGTAGCAAATCCTGAGGACAGGATATATATATATATGTATATATTAAGTGTGTGTGTATATACACCTATATGTAAGTATATATACACTTATATACGTATATATGTATATGTATATATACACATATATGTGTATACACACATACTTATATACGTATATAAGTGTATATATAC
Organism: Hylobates moloch; assembly: GCF_009828535.3. Lineage (NCBI taxonomy): Eukaryota > Metazoa > Chordata > Mammalia > Primates > Hylobatidae > Hylobates > Hylobates moloch. The sequence continues at coordinate 78,729,487 of NW_026652279.1, forward strand.
ACACACACATACACACATATACATATGCATATATATAGATATATATATATACTGCAGGTGTGCATGCATACATTTATTTTCTGTTGTTTGTTTTTTGGGTCAGATGTATGTGTGAGTAAATTATCTTGCTAAAATTTCATGCCAAAACATAATAGTAAAAAATCGGATGTACAGTCTGCAAGATTTAAAGAAATAAAAATTACCAAAGATTTCTTACCAAACAACCCCTGCCCCCCAAAAAACCCAATATTCCCAATATAGGAAATATTAAAATTATTAAAAATATTGTATGGAATCTCTGTGATGATAGAAGTAAAATACCCTGTGTGCGAGAGAGAAGTTGGAGTTAAGTAAAGATGCTATGCACTATAAAGAAGAAATCACAGAGCCATCTGCATGTCTGCCCTTAAAGCGAATCCTGAGTCTCCACTGGACATGGATGTGACCTATCCATGTGACCAAGTCTCTGTCCTCTAGAGGCCCATATTCTGAATGTCTAGACAGGTGGATACTCATGTAATCATAAGTACAAGAAAAACTGGGTTGAGACCTATAGGAGAGAAAAAATGGCGATACCCATTTAAATTAATAGGTAGAGCTGTGTTGTCCAATATGATAGCCACTGGCAACAGATGGCTATTTACATTGAATTAAATAAAATATAGTTTAAAACTCAGTCCCTCTTTTGCACTAGCTACACTTCTAGTGCCCAGTAGCCACATGTGACTAGTGGCTGCTGTATCAGACAAAGCGGAGTAGACCACGTCCAATATCTCCGAAGTTCTGTTGGATAACACACGTATAAACAGATTGGTGAAACAAAATGAGAATGCAAAAACCACATGATCTTTATAGTATTTCTTAACCACTGTTAAACAAAACTAGAAATTAGAAATAAGAATAGCAGAGGCCAGATGAAACAAATATTTCTGTTCCCTGACGGTTCATGGTTGAAATGTGGAATAGTTCAATTCAGTAGGATAGAGAAATTACACATTTTTCTTAAGATTATATTCCCATTTACATCTTTAGGAACAAGCATGTTAATTTATAATTTTTAAACATATCCAGTTAAAAGCCAATGCTGCAGGTGACTTGTTAATGTTGGTACCACTTTTGGACAATATGAATAAAATAATGATATTTTTACCATTGTAATTTAACTAATTTTCCTATTTAGAAATATTTTAATTTAGAAATATGATTTCAGTTCTTCCTACCATTTTAATATTTTCAACTGCAGGCCATATTTTTTATATATATATATATGAATGTATATATTATGTATGTATATTTAGTTTTTTAATGTCCAAATATTTCAGTGGAGAGAAAACTGGAGTGGAAATGAGATATTAGATATTTAAGTATTATTTCAGGCTTATTTGAGTCAATGACCCAGGTTACTATGATTCCTTTTGCTATTATTATTGTCATTTTATATTTCTTTGGTTGTCATTATGAAACCATGAGAAAATGATTATATAGCATGTTCTGGATAATAATTATCCAACATGGCTACAACAAGAACTAATAGAATTCTCCTTAGTACTATTTATTATCATTTTACTCCTGTTCCTCATATCTTTTAAATGTATTTTATAAAATACCTAAGTTTCAAGTTCTTTGATCTATGAGTAGTTTTTTCCCTTGGATTTTCAATTTATATGCTTTGTCTGTTGCTTCAGCAGCTAGCCAGTAGCTTCAAGTAATTCAGTCACCAAAGACTAGAAAATAAAAAGTTGGCACGTAATGATTTACATGTATATATTATTTTAGTGGAATTCGTATTAATGAGGTTATTAAATGAAAATTATTTTAAATCGGGTGAATTGTTTACTTCAGCACTATCAGAAATTCAAATTTATTTAGTCTACAAATTCTGTGTACCCTCTTTTATTTTTTCAATTATTAATTTTCTTTAGAAAGCACATGTGGATATTTGGCCATTTTTATTGATCTCATTTAAGCCCACTTGTACTTTACATAACGATTTTCTTATGACTCACAAAGCTACATAGAAAGAAATTTAAAAGGAATAACCATGCAGAATGATTTTTTCCTTTTCCTCTCCATTGCACATAGCTGATTGTATAGCAAATTATAACAACCAACTGGATAACAAACAAACAAATCTGATGCTCCCTGAGTCAACTGTTTATGGTGATGTGGACCTTAGTAACAAAATCAATGAGATGAAAACCTTCAATAGCCCAAATCTGAAGGATGGGCGTTTTGTCAATCCATCAGGGCAGCCTACTCCTTACGCCACCACTCAGCTCATCCAGTCAAACCTCAGCAACAACATGAACAATGGCAGCGGGGACTCTGGCGAGAAGCACTGGAAACCGCTGGGACAGCAGAAACAAGAAGTGGCACCAGTTCAGCACAACATCATGGAGCAAAACAAGCTGAACAAAGGTGAAGAGGCTTGCACGTATTCCCATCTGTTTCTGTGTGATACTGTCAGCACCTCAACTAGATGTTGAAACTTGTCTGCGACTAGCAAGTAAAATCTTTTCTTCTGTCGCTGAGATTTTCTTATTTCTTTGGTTTCAAAATTTCCAGTGTCAAAGAGTTAATTAGCACAACAATAACCTTGGAAAATTTATTTTATAATAATATATAAGTATTTTCAAATGGTTTTGAGATTAAATTTAATAGCAGGTGAAGGATTGGGACGGACAATCTTTTATTCATGAGGCAGATGTACAACTGTCACAATACCTCACATTTTCAATAAATAGACTATCCCATTCTTTCCACTAGAGGATGGAAGATAATTGCTTCTATGTGGTCATATAAACCAATGGCATTTTTATATCAACCTGAAATAAAATAATTAAATTAAACTTGAACTGGAGAAGTGGTTCAATTTGTTGTATGTCTCCCACCTCATGTGGTTATTAAGACTGCTACAATGTATACTTTTAGAACCTAAATATCCTTGGTTGACCTGATTGAAGTCTGTCCGTATAGAACCTAAAATAAATTGAGTTTAGTATTAACTTGAAGCTGCAGAATGGTATTCTGTGGCCTGAAGGAAATGTTTCTTCCTAATGTTTCTTATCAAGTGTATGAGTTGGAAAAGATGATAGGTGTTTGATTTCTTTGTAGTCCTTTAGGCTACTGCCATAATAACATGATTTGCAAAGTTATACCTCTAGGAAAACCAGGATTGCTCTAATGGGAATAGATGGGGGCAATGCATCCCCACCTATTCCAGGTAAAGAATACACTGAGATAATTGGAGACATAGACATTTTCTTGAGGTTTGGGTTGGGAACATTTTGTTCGAAAATGCGATTTATCGCAGTTGAAGATTACAAAAATATAACTTAATTTCATTTAAGTTAATATTATGTTTTAACTTGAGAACAAAGTCAGCTAGCCTTTTCTCAAGTTTAAGAAAGTACTTGATTGGTATAATAACCCAATTTAATAAATATGGATCGAGACTCCTGCATAAGTTCATTACAAAGACTGACAAAGATGAACAGGACTGTTTCTGTTATCATGGAGTTGGCAGTGGTGATTCAAACTATTGTCAAATTATTCCTTCATAGTGTATTGTTTTACTGTGGACTTCGGAAAGCCCTGAGAGCCTTCGTACAAATATTTCAGAACTCTGATTTATTGTTTATGCTGCTTGTAAGCAGATTTGGCATGTCAGACTATAATAAAATACCTGGAATGCAACTAGATGACAGATTATTACTGACTACATTCCAGTGGCAAGCTTATCATTTGGATTTTCACCTTTGCCTAAGTAAGCAGAAGCACTTCTGGGGCAAATTAAGATATTCGTTTTTTTTTTTGAATCATAGATATATTTTTTATTAGATATAACCTTGCTGACAAGTTTCAGTTTTATTTTTATGTATTGTGATTTATTTTTTATGATTTGCGGACATTTTTGTGATTTATTAAAATATTGGTATTATTAAAGTTATTTATAGTTTATATATATTTGGAGTATAAGCCTTTTTATATCCTGACAATCTGAATACAACAATAAAAGAGAAAAAAAGGCAAATAAATGGTCCAATTTGTTTCTTTAGTTACTCAGAAATATAGAGAAAGCAGAGATGTGAAATCGCTCATGAAGAGAAAATAAATGTTTATTGTTTTTTCATCTGATATGTCTAGATTATCGAGCAAATGACCCAGTTCCTCCAACTATCCCATACAACCAATCATACGACCAGAACACAGGAGGATCCTACAACAGCTCAGACCGGGGCAGTAGTACATCTGGTAAGTAAGGTGAACCAAAGAACTTCTCCTTTAAAAAGCTGGAACTTTCCAAGATTACACATTGAGTGCTAATGGACTGACGTATGTAGGTGACATGTCTAAATCACTTTATGTAATTTGATTCTCAGGCATGTGTCTTGTCTCTGCAATTTGAGGGACTTTCCACTCACTAAATCATTTTATGTTCTATTTGGCAACAAAGACTGAGTGTCCTATTTTCTTTCTTGTTAATGAGCTTTAGCAAAGCCAGAAGAAACATGTCTGCCTAATCTGTAAAGGCAGTTGAAACTTCTTTTTCCCCTTGGCCAAAATATAACTAAAAATGTTGCACAGAGTCAACCTGCTAAATATGTTGCCATTTGAAACGAGCCTATAAAAGCACATAATGTTTGAGGACACTTGAGCAGGATCAAAAGCCGAAGAGACAATAACATGAGATTCAGGTACAATAGGAACCTGTCGCAGTGTCTCATCCCTCTACGATCCCTCAGTTCTTGCTCTGAAGCCTCGTAAAGCAACCTCCCAACCTGCCTGTAAGTGCCTCCCAAAGCCGCATTGAGGCCTCTTCCCTGGGGTCTTCATGCTATTGCAGCTGTTTGCCAGCTGTTTTCCTGATGGGGCTGCAGATGGGAGCTTGCTGGGTACTTAAGTCCTGTTTTTCTAATTAAAGGCAGTTCGTTATTAGAACTAACATGTGGCACGTCACACCACAGTGAGAACAAAAGCGACTGATCTTGACTCTAGCAATGTTTCTCCAGGAGAGGGTAGAAATGCCACTTCCCAGCAACTGGATTAAAGTTGTTCTTAGGCGCTTTGAGCCAAGAGTCTCCACCCCTCTTCTGTAATGAATATGGCAGTTGCATTTTAGTTTTCCCTTAACTAACATGCTGGTTTGGCATTGTCTAACCTGTGTTTCTGTTGGAATTAAGGGAGCTTAGAAATGGCCCTTTACCTTTTAGATTTACTCTGATTCTATTATATGTTGTTTGTTTGTTTAACAATTAACATCTTATTAAATGACTTCTTTTTTGAAACTAAGTCAATCCTAAATTAAGAGAAATATTTCAAGGATCTACTTTTAAGAAAATCATATGAAATATTTTAATATTTTATTATCTTATGCCATTTCATCTTTGAATTTTTAGTCACATAGAGAAAACCATATCTTAATGGGAAAATAAACAATGATTCTAGGTTATTAATATTTAATTGACCTTCAGTATCCCTCAGCTTACATATCTAGATCTGGATGTTCTACTGCTATATATCATTTGATATTCTGTGAATATATGGTAAAAAGATGTAAAGATGTGTGATGGTAATTAGGGAAGAGAACAAAGCAAGTAAATAAGGTATAGGAGAGATCTGTGTCAGGCCTCTCCGGACTGATGGAGTCGCTACAGTAGATGTATATCAGGAAACCCAGAGGAAGGCGCGGGTCAATGTCTAGTCTACAACACATGCACGGTTATCCCAATGCTGGACACCTGAGTGGTGGATGAGAGAACAGAGACACATACACATAAGACTGATAATCGTAGTTTATTAATAACAGCCTGTCCCCAGCCCACACTCAGTGTGGTAACATAGCAGTACAAGAACATCTGGCTTAACAAGCACTGCCATTTGACTGAAAATTCCCAAGTGACAAAAAAAATCAAGGCTCATTGAATATGACCAGACCTGATTAACATATTACATGACTTGGAGAAGAGTTGGATAGGGTTAAAAAACTAAGGCCAAGACAATGCACTGATATAAAGGGACCTTATGGGAAAAATAAATAATTATAGACTCATCATCTATCATTCACATATGAATCTAAAATATAACATATTGCAAAGGGGGATATTTTGTCCCCAAATATTTGTTGACCTAAAGTTTTCATTAAAATAAATGCTCTCAAATATATAGGCTCCTGTGTTTAAAAAATATGCCAAATCTAAAATGAGAACACTGGAACACTTGAATAATTGGGCTATGTCAAACTGCTAAGAATGTTCAAGCAACATCATTTTACCATAAGCCATCATTGTATAGAAACAGTGGCTGAAAACACTTCTGTCCCCTTTAAAAATCATTTTTCTGCTTCTTTTGTCATTAGTTCTATCAGTTATTCCAGCTGTTATTTCATCTGTACTTGCCTTTCTGAAGGAAACTAGTAATTTCATTGTGCCTAAAACATTTCAATGGACAAGTACAAATTATATATATTCAGTGATTTAATGCAACAGTGGAACTCTAATAGATCGTATCTGTATCATATTGTATTTTAGGTTCCAGCAATTAAATAATAGAAAGGCGTTGCAGAAAATATGTCTACAGCTCATTTGTTTGAGATGATAATCCATAATGCAATTAATTGCTATAGGAAGATCACTATTAATGATATGACTTGAAACATTCATTCATGGTTTTATTGCTTTTTTGCTACTTATTTTGCAGTTATTCATGGCAGTACCTTGCATGTTCTCTTGTACAAAGTTCTGTTTAAAATTAATGAAAAAGCGTGTTTATCTCTCTACATAAATGAATTATAAAATCATATTTACAAAAAATAATTAACTTATGACTAATGGAAAAAGCTTAAAGGCCAGAGATCAATGGCTTGTATTTTATTTCCTTTCTAGGGAGTCAGGGGCACAAGAAAGGGGCAAGAACACCCAAGGTACCAAAACAGGGTGGCATGAACTGGGCAGACCTGCTTCCTCCTCCCCCAGCACATCCTCCTCCACACAGCAATAGCGAAGAGTACAACATTTCTGTAGATGAAAGGTAAGAGGAGCGTCCAAACAGATGTAAACAGTGTACTATGATTGTTTCAGCCCATTTTCAGCAATTATTAAACTAGGTGGTCAAGAGAAGACTGATTCCTAAGGTCCACAAACAGTTGCCTTTAAATAAAATAGTGCTGGTCAGCAGGAAGTAAAAATTCTCCTTGCTGCTGCCAAAAAAGGAACCTGTGCTTTGAAAGATTCTTTTGGAACTTAGAATGGAATAGAAAAATGATACATATTAGCTCATGTATATATCCTGTATGTGTATACACAATTTAACATATGGATATATAATTGTGTGATTTTTGAATATTAGAACTTCTGTGACATGTCTTGAATTTTTTGAAATATAATCGTGTGGATTTATACCACAACGATGGGATCCCGAAGGCTATTTGTTCTTAGATATTATCACCTTATGCTGAGAACTCTGTACAAATGTCAACTTTACTGGATTGTTTCTGCCAAAGACTTAACAAGTATAGTAATCCACATGATAGCAATTAGGACGTTAGTGTACCTCTTTCTCACTCCAGAATCTGTAGAACTGGACATGGTACCGCCAAACGAAACAAAACAGCTGCTTCTTTAACATAACCAAAGGAGGCAAACTCCTTTAAGGTGAAGAATTAACGAATAAATCATAAAATATACCTGAAAATACAGTTTTTTTCTGTCACTGCTGTAAAGACATCATTCCTTCATTCTCCACGCACGGAGAAGTATATTGCTATGCCCAGAAACAAAGCCTCTGTGCTTCAGTTTTCTAATAATCTTTTTATAAAATGCATTTTTAAGTAAAATTCTTTTTTTTTTTTTTTTTTTTTTTTTGAGACGGAGTCTCGTTCTGTCGCCCAGGCTGGAGTGCAGTGGCACGATCTTGGCTCACTGCAAGCTCCACCTCCCAGGTTCACGCCATTCTCCTGCCTCAGCCTCTCCAAGTAGCTGGGACTACGGGCGCCTGCCACCACGCCCGGTTAATTTTTTTTGTATTTTTAGTAGAGACGGGGTTTCACCATGGTCTCGAACTCCTGACCTCGTGATCCACCTGCCTCGGCCTCCCAAAGTGCTGGGATTACAAGCGTGAGCCACTGCGCCTGGCCATTAAGTAACATTCTTATATGAAAATATTTACAGGGAACTTTCATTATCCACAATATTTATGCATTTTAACATTCTTGTGAACAGTGAGTTAGCAAATGTTGAACCATTTGTCCTAGGAGAAATACAGGGCTAGATTCCTTCTAACCTCTAGCCACAACATATCTGTCAACTGACCAATACATAACCTTGTTTTACGTATGTTTTTTAAAGATGCTTATTTAATATATATTGTTCATTTATTAACATGGAACCCAATAAGTCATTCTTCAGCAAAGCTTATTTCATAGATTTTTTTTTTTTTTTTTTAAGGCACATTGCAGCCTTCTAGGGCTTAGAAACACTAAAGAACCCTTCAGCACTTCTTTTGAGGGCCATTTTAAGCAGGGAGATTACTAATATAAAGCTTAAAACATTTTGACAAACATGGCACTAAATGAACCATGAAAAGGACGCTTGTTTACCGTGTGAGAACTGACACAAGAAAGCGAAGTGTATCCTTGTTTTACCTCAGCTGGGAACGTGCACATCAGGTGCTCAAATGTTTGGCCTCTTTGTGAGTCTGTGGGAATGACCCTGAAGATGCCACAGATCCCAGTTTGGGGGTTTACAAATAAATTACACTGAGTCAGTGAATTTGCAGATACGGAATCTGCAAGTAATGAAAACAGAACTGTATATTTTATTTGGTTTGGTTTGGTTTGGTTGGTTTTGTTTTGTTTTTAGAAACAGGGACTCACCCCAGAGCTCGAGTGATCCTCCTGTCTCAGCCTCCCAAGTAGCTGGGACTATAGCCTTGTGCCACAGCGCCCAGCTAAGTTTATTTTTATTTTTTTGTAGAGATGTTATTTCACTGTGTTGCCCAGGCTGTTCTTGAACTCTTGATCTCAAGCGATCTTCCCACCTCAGCCTCCCAAAGTGCTGGGATTGCAGGCAGGCATGAGCCATTCTACTTGGCCTGAATGCATTTCCCAAGCTATTTTAACAACATTCATTGCTGCTTTCGTTCACAAAAATAACAGGACTAAAATGAAATAAGTGAATATAGGTTAAAAAAAAAAAAAAGCAATATAGGAGCTGCAACTGTGCCCCAAGGAGAAAGACTGATTCTAACTGAGAAGAATGAAGGTTTCGTGATTGGCTACATTTGTTCTTGACCTGGACAAATGAGAAGGTTCTCAGTTAAGAAGAAGGGGTTTTATGGACATGGGACCACACAGATGTGGTCCCCTGGAAAACTAACATGAAACACATGGCAGGGAATGAGACGAAGCTGGGACAGCAGATGTAAGCCAGATTATGCAGATACTCGAGTGTCTTGCTTAGTCATTTATATTTTATTCTCTAAACAATTAGAGAGCCAGTTCTTATTTTGAAGAGCACATGAATAGCTTGCATGTGATGCGTATTAATGTAATTTTGGAAGCAATGGAGTGACTGGAGGCTAGGAGACCAGTTAAAAGATTGTTGCAGTAGCACATACAAGAAATAAAAATAAGAGAATAGATTCTAGAGAGTTTTGATTGATAGAATAGAAATGAATTGGGGAGTAGTTTGAGGGAGAAGAAAGAAGTCAAAGATGACTAAAACATTTCTAGTTTGGATAAGTAGGCAAGTTGCTCAGCTGTTTGTTAATAAAGGAAACATAAGAAAGAGGCAAAGAGGGAGATAGTGAGATTAGAAAAGTAAAGAAAGATGCAAAGAAACATTATTTGAGCATCAGCTTTCCTGAGTTCAGGTAAACAAGGTGGATGGTAGAGAATGAACAAGAGAAATGGGTCCACAGTTTATATAATGTAGTACTTCATTGCCCTTATAATCGATAAACATACACCCTGGGATAAGAGAAAAGAGAAAGGCATGAATGTTCCCCGGATCCATCGTGCTTCCCACCCATCTCCAGCAGAGGAGTAGAGGGGCATTGTATGGTTGAATGGTGTGTTTTTCACTCACCAGCCTAAATGCAAGCCAACAACTTCATTTTGTGTTCAGCTGAAGAAATAGTGATCTACTGTAATTTCAGAGAAAAAAAAAATGGGTTGTATTGGACTAAATAGGTTGACCTCCAGTATATCTTTCCCTGAAAGGATTGTTAAGAGTAATTTTTCTTGGCTAGGCACAGTGGCTCACGCCTGTCATCTCAGCACTTTGGGAGGCTGAGGCGGATGGATCACTTGAAGTCAGGAGTTCTTGACCAGCCTAACTAACATGGTGAAACCCCGTCTCTACTAAAAATACAAAAAGTAACTGGGCCTGGTGATGCACACCTGTAATCCCAGCTACTTGGGAGGCTGAGCCAAAAGAATTGCTTGAACCTGGGAGGCGGAGGTTGCGTTGAGCCGACATTGCGCTATTGTACTCCAGCCTGGGCAACAAGAGCGAAACTCTATCTCAAAAAAAGAAAGAAAGAGTAATTTTTCTCTAAATGTAGCAGCTCATCTTCAGGTCCTCTGTGATGCCATCTTTGAGTCTTTTAGAGAACATAGTGGAGCAACAAAATATACCAAATACATTTGGGCTGTACTAAATTAAGCCATGTTAAGTGAATTTTTTTATTGCATGACTTCTAAGACCCTATAATATGCTAATGTAAATTACAATCCCTTAGAGAAAAATAGTTTATGCAGTAATTCACAAACCTTGTGAGGTAAAACCTATTTCAACAATATCTCCTTAATGTGACTGAGAGCATTCAGATTTGAAAAACAATTTAAAGGTGACATTTCATTACTATCCAAATAGTTTATGTGAATAACCTGAAGTAAGTCTATACACATCCTTATCATTTATTTTAGCTATGACCAAGAAATGCCATGTCCCGTGCCACCAGCAAGGATGTATTTGCAACAAGATGAATTGGAAGAGGAGGAAGATGAACGGGGCCCCACTCCCCCTGTTCGGGGAGCAGCTTCTTCTCCAGCTGCCGTGTCCTATAGCCATCAGTCCACTGCCACTCTGACTCCCTCCCCACAGGAAGAACTCCAGCCCATGTTACAGGATTGTCCAGAGGAGACTGGCCACATGCAGCACCAGCCCGAAAGGAGGTATGTTGTCACTAGCCTTCTTTGCTGACAAATCACATAATTTCTACCCCTCAGTGGAAGCTATCGAATGCTCTCCCACGAGGTAATTTTCCTGTCTCATAAGCCTCTTCTGGCAGTATCATCCCACGGCAAACCCAGGCAATTAACACAGCAAGTCCTATTGTTGACCCCTGCATTAGATTAATTGATCCTAGTGAACTTGCAACCATCATGTGTATTAATACTCACCCACTTATAAAAATTACATTCATAACCACATGGAGCTCATATATATGGTTTGCTAGCTCTGTATCATATTATTTTTTTATTTCATTTTTTATTATTATACTTTAGGTTTTAGGGTACATGTGCACAATGTGCAGGTTTGTTACATATGTATCCATGTGCCGTGTTGGTGTGCTGCACCCATTAACTC
>NW_026652279.1:78741477-78758847 GCF_009828535.3 Hylobates moloch
ATGGGGTTGTTTGTTTTTTTCTTGTAAATTTGTTTGAGTTCATTGTAGATTCTGGATATTAGCCCTTTGTCAGATGAGTAGGTTGCAAAAATTTTCTCCCATTCTGCAGGTTGCCTGTTCACTCTGATGGTAGTTTCTTTTGCTGTGCAGAAGCTCTTGAGTTTAATTAGATCCCATTTGTCATATTATTGACAGTGGGTTTTTTTGTACTTTAGTTTTCCTTTTGCATCGGTAAGTCACTTCTTTGGTCAGCAGAAAATAGATTTTCTCTTGTCTTTTAAAATTAAGTTTACAGAATAATGTATTCCCTCATAACTATAATGTCACAGAAGAATGAGTTTGTCATATTCTTTTTGTGTTAACCTCAGATACCTTTATTTTGATTTAGATATGAGTTTTGAGTACTTTAGTCAGATTATTATATATAGTGTGTGTGTGTGTGTGCGCGTGTGTGTGCGTGCGTGCTTGTGTGTGCTTATACTTTTTTAAACCTATGTATTGAGCATCCCCAACCAGTACGTTTTTGTTACATACAATGGCTTCACTTGTCATTTCTACCACATAAAAGCTGTTACTGCATCATTTTAGCTCTTCTCTCATAGTTGATGATTTTATTTATACTGTTTTTTTGCCCCTGACACATTATATGTATATATTATTTTCTGTATTCCTAATATCATTTGAAATTGAGTATATTATTTCCCTCAGAACAGGTTCCTCCCATATTCTTGAATGAATAACAAACTGTGATTTTTGTGGCTTGACTTTTACTCTGTAGATTAAAATAGAATTTTGCAATGTTTATTAACTCTTCTATTGTTAAGAGATTATTACCAGATTCAAATTACATACACTGTGAAAACAAGAAAGTAGTTAAGCTTTCTTCTGACAGTGAGGAAGTTGGATTGTCAGACATTTTGAAGTAATATTATTAACGCGTGGAATGTTATGAAAATTGAGAGCAAATAAGGCACCTCTTTCCCATGTTAAAGTCACAGACCATCTGTGCTACTCTTATTAGAAGCCAGTGAGAGACTGAAAGAGACCACTTAGCTCTGAAATATCTAAGCATTCTTTTTTTTGTTCCCTTGTCTTACCTTTTTTCCTCACCATTCCTGTCTCTACTCTCAGGGGACCCAGTATTTTCTTCCTGGCTGGCTCTTCTTTTGTATTCCTTATGTCCTCCTTTCCACCTTCCTTGATAACAGAAATCGGTTTTCGTTTATCTGTCTGGAATGTCCAGCCCCTTCCTGTTCATTGAGTTCTCCTTCTCTTCATGGTTAACTCAACTCCCTTCATGCCTTCCTCTTCCTTGGCCTCCCTTCTGGCTCCATGGTCTCTCCCCCTCTTCATTTTGTTGAACTCTTTCTGCCTTCCTGATTTGCATTCGCACCTCAGCCCACTGCATTCTGGCTTATAACGTTTTGCTTTGATCAGTCCATTGAAAGGAACCTCCTAATGGTCAAATCTAAAGACTTCTCAGTTTTTTTTTAATTTATTTTATTTTATTATTATACTTTAGGTTTTAGGGTACATGTGCATAATGTGCAGGTTTGTTACATATGTATCCATGTGCCATGTTGGTTTGCTGCACCCATTAACTCGTCATTTAGCATTAGGTGTATCTCCTAATGCTGTCCCTCCCCCCTGCCCCCACAGACTTCAGTTTTTATCATACTTATGCTTTCTGCCATGATGGCCATTTTATAGATTGTTGTGAGGATCAATGGATAATGTGTGTAAAGCATCTGAAGCGGAGTAAGTATTCAAAAATATTAATGCCCTACAGCCCTCGCCTTTATGCTATCATCCCATTGCTTGGTTCAACTCTTATATTCTGTTGGCTGTCAAATTTCTTTACCCAGCCTAGTCCCTTTTCCTGAATGCCACAATATTTTCACTTGAACTTCACCATGTGTCTAAATCCAAATTCTTTGTCTTTGGACTTGACTCTTCAAACTTTTCTTTTACTTTGGTAGCTGTCTTGTTTAGAATTTTCAACCATTATTTATTTGACCAATGTTTTAAGATAAAATGGCTGAGGGAATAGGCAAAAATCATAAACAATACCTTTGTCATTTTGAAATCAGCTTAGTTATTCTACTATTTAGTTTTTTCCTAGCATTCTACAAATGAGGTTATTCATGATGTCACTTCAATCCAAAATGGCCCTTGGTTTTGCTCCTTAGTTTCCATTCCTACAGCTGCTAGGGCAGGCCCTCCATCCCTGTCCTGTGAAATCCACCTTATCCATAAACCGATTCCACTTTTCTTCTCTCTGCTTTTCTGTTCATTCTCACAATATTTTTATTTGCACACAAGAAGTCTGGTAATGTTCCCCCATTCAGAGTCAAGTTAGTGTTTAACCCAGTATTTAAAGGTTTTCACAATCCTTTTCCCTTTATTTACTTTCCCCCCAATTTAGTCACATCACTCTTTTCTAATTAGTCTGTTTTAAAGTTCGTAAATTTGCCTGAAACTCATCAATATCCAGGTCTTCCACATGCTCTTTTCTGATTGCCTGGTAAGCACCCCTCATCTTTCAAAGCCTTGTTCAAAGGACACGTCCTCTGCTTGCCTGGCAAAAGTCAACCCCTCTTCTTTACTCTTCATAAGAGTCTGTTCCCATCCCTGTTACCACTCTAACCAGTTTCCATGTTGCATTAGTATTTGCTGTTTGTATCTCTGTTTTCCTATTTAAATTAAAAGTTCTTTGAAGGCAGAACTCATCTCGTTCATGTCGTTGAGTTCCACAGAGCTTTCTTCAGTAAAGTATTTGATGAATGGAATTGGATACTATGGAAGAATTGGAGTTGACCTACTGTCTATTGTTTCAGGCTAATGGATGCTTGTAGAACTTGAGGCAGATATATGTAATTGGGTAATACGTTAACTATCTGCACTTATAATCAATTTGACTATTTTCAGCCTTTCTCAAAGGTATGATTTTCAATCTGTAAGGGTATTATGGATTTTATTTCCAGGGTCATTGCTGGAAATAACACTGGGTACTAATAAAAAGTAAGTGGAAGCCCATTTTAAAAAAGTGCTTTAAGTGCTTTTTTATGATTAATGTATATTCTATATGTTTACTATAGAAATTTTTGAAAATACATGTAAACACAATGAAAATATAAAAGTCCAAGTGATCTATGTAATCAGAAAATCACTGTGAAGACCTCAGTAAAGATCCTGTCAATCTTTCTTCTCTACTTATACTCATATTGCTTGGATTTATCATACGCCAATATTATTTTATAAACTACTCTTTTCACTGAACAGCGTTTTTTCATGTTGTTAGCTTTTTATTTAGACACTTGTGTAAAGTGTGTAACTCTATTTAACCAATTCCTTAATATTGGCCATTTTAATTGTATCTACCTTTTTGGATACTAGATACAATGTTGTGATTTCCATCTTAAGTGTTTGAATGAAGTCTCCTCTTGATCCCTTGATCTATTCTAATGTCTGCCCCATCAGTAGACGACTTCTGATTCTTATCATTCTTCCATTTCCCTAATGGTACACTCATAGATATAGATAGCTATCTCTCTACAAATCTCTTTCTGGAGCTTCAGACCCATATATCCAACTACTTATTCCTGTAGGTTTTTACTGCCTAAATATCATTCTGAGTGATACACATATGTCCAGCCATAAATGCACTTTCCTAGTTCCGACAGCCATTTTCTCTCACCTGCATTACAGTAATGTTCTGCTAAGTGGTCTTGTTGCTTCAGCCTTGCCCCTCCTTCAATCTAATTCCTTGCTGCAGACTGTGCAGAGGCATTTTCCTAAATTGAAACACTGATCAAGTCTCTCCATTGCTTAAGATCTCTCAATGGCTTCCCATTTTTCTTAAAATAAAAGCAAGGTTCCTTAATGTAGCAAACAAAGCCCTTTGTGATCTGACCCCTGTGTGCCCTACCATCCTTACCCATTGCCACTCCCCGAACAATGTCTGTGATGTCTTCACTCTAAAAGTTTCTTCTAGTTCCTGGAATAAGCACAATTCTCACTCACCTCAGTATCTTTGCACATGCTCTCCCATCTTCCTGGAACACCATTTTCTCCTCTCCTTTTGGAGCTAACACCTATGTATCCTTTAGATCTAAGATTAAATGGCAGATCCTCCTCAGTAAATCTTTCCCTGATGTCCCAACTTTGGGATAGGAGCCATATTTATGTGTTCCTACAACATTCTATATATCCTTTGCCATTGCATATTATTTGTCTCCTCCACTAGACTAAAGTCCCTTTAGACATGGATATCTATTTCATTTAGCTGAATTCCTAACATAGTGCCCGAGTTCCTGTTTCTATTGCTAACAAACCACTCCAAAATGTAGTGACCTAAAGTAATCTAATCATTTTATTCACAATCCCATGAGTCAGGAATTCTGAAAGGATTCAGCTGGACAATTCATCTCCAATCCATATGGCTTTAGCTGCTTGGCTGGGGATGGAAGATCTACTTCCAAGTTAGTTTCTTCACTCACGTTTCTGATGTCTCAGTGCTCCTTGACCTCTGTCTCTTTCCACATGGAGTCTTATCCCCCAGGCCTCACCATATAGTGAGACCATATAGTCACTTCTCATGACATGGGGTCTCAGGTTAATGGCACCTCTTTCATGGCAGCTGGCATCCAAAAAGGCAGGAAGGGGAAGTTGCCAGGCCATTTAGAAGTGGTGCATAGTCTTGCTTCTGCCACATTGTATTAAAGCAATCACAGAGTCCATCCAGATTCAACAGTGTTGAACTCATCTCATCTACCTTTCTTGATGGGAGAGTGGCAAGTTCTCATTTCAGAATAGCATTTGGAATGGGAGATATTGCTATGGACGTTTTGCAGAATACAGTCTGCCATGGCCAGATATGTAGCTTACATTAAGTGTGTTTACCTTAAAATTGAATCCTTACCTGTCATAAAGCATGTTACCTAAGCTCTGTTTGCCTGTGATCTTTTTGGTGTAAATACATTGATTACATTTATATTTATTGATAAAGGGTGCAGATAGTGTAATACATTAATAAAATTACCGAACTTAAGCCATTATAACACTGCAAGTCTAATTATATAAACACTAAAGACCTGCATTATTATGAGTATTTCAACGTTGGCATTATAATGAACTTCTAGGGTATTCGATTTTTGTCTAAAACTGGGTAAACTAGGTGATCAACATAATAGGAATCTGTCTTCTCTTTTTCTCAAACAATAGCTTGGAAAATAATATAATTAAACTTATTCAAATATATTGTTTTAAAAAGTGATATACTTAACTTTATTGCAGTATAGTAAAAATCTCTAGAAAAGTAAAAATTATGTTCATATATGGAATACATGAACATTTACTTGTTTTATTAATACAGATAAATTGAGGTAATAGTTGTTACTTTTACAAGAAACTGAAGCTAAACCAGTGTGAGAACAAAATCTCAAAGGTGTGCATTTTTCTCCTTTGTCTTTTGCCTGGTAAATGCTATGTGGTGAATGGTATCAACACCTACTTTGATAAATTAATGACATCGTTCCGCTTTTCTTTTGAACATGTTTATGAAGGCGTCATTCTTGCAGGAGACTAGAGTGTTGCGATACACAGTCATATCCTTATACATTATTTTAGAAGACATTGAAACCCCTTGGGGAGAAATCTAGAGGGTTGAGGTTCATTTGTGACAAGTCCCACTTGAGTGCAGCATCTTGAAATGGCTTTTTGTTTTCCAATAGAATGTATGACATATTTCAAACTGTACATGTTTATCACACATTCCCTGGGCTTGCCTTATTTACAGATGGTTTGAATAAATTTTTCTGTCTTTCTTCAACATTTGTAAGGGGTGGTTGTAGTTAAAAGCCAGCCCTTGTTTTACATGAAGATGTATTTGCTCTACAGAATGTGAATTATCCAAACACAACAATGCTGGCATCCTTTCATAGTGAAGTCGGCCATTCTGCATCTTTCTTTATTGATGGTCAAAATAGTCCCCCTTTGTGCTAAAAAAAGTCTTACATGTCTTTAAGAAGGAAGAAGTTTCTTGTGGTATTTTGGGTTTGTATGCTGACAAAGGCTGTAAATTAACTTTTAAGTGTGGTATTTTATTGCATTCCAAATTAAACAATGGTTTTCCTCCTATGTGTATAACACTCCATATTGAAACAGTTATCTATTTTAATCTCTTAAATAACTTCAGCTTTGGCACATTTTTCATATTTCTTCTAGTGCCACACACAGACACTTTAAAAACCACCCAGAAATGAAAAATAATGCATTATATTAAAGAATCTTGTGTGTATATATAACAGATATATACACATAATAATATATAATTACACATGTGTGTGTATATGCATACTTTTTCAATGTAATATATTAGCTTTTATTTCTTGGTTTTTTAATACATCTGTATGTGGCACATATCTCTCCTAGCTTATATGTATACACACACACACACACACACACACACACACGTATATGTAATACATTTAGACTTATATATGCGTGTGGAAGGTCATGCCCTTGGAAATAAAATTTGGTTTTAAATTCTGCATTTGATACATGTGATCTGTGGCAACTTTGGTAAGACCCTTAATCCCTCTGAATTTCAATATTCTCCCCTGTAAAATGATCATTTAAAAAGTAACTCAAAGGCCGGGCGCGGTGGCTCACGCTTGTAATCCCAGCACTTGGGGAGGCCGAGGCGGGCGGATCACGAGGTCAGGAGATGGAGACCACGGTGAAACCCCGTCTCTACTAAAAATACAAAAAATTAGCCGGGCGTGGTGGCGGGCACCTGTAGTCCCAGCTACTCCCAGAGGCTGAGGCAGGAGAATGGCGTGAACCCAGGAGGCGGAGCTTGCAGTGAGCCGAGATTGCGCCACTGCACTCCAGCCTGGGCAACAGAGCAAGACTCTGTCTCAAAAAAAAAAAAAAAAAAGTAACTCAAAAAGTTATTGAATTAAATGAGTAAATCTTATAAAATATGCTTAGCTACAAAGTAAGTGCTCATTAAATGAGTTAATTGCAATATTTTTAATAATCATTTATTTTTAATGTTTTCCATTTTCAAATTCATTGGGATAAAAAGCAGAAAATGTTTTTCTTCTTTTTTTTTTGAGACAGAGTCTCACTCTGTCACCCAGGATGGAGTGCAGTGGCATGATCTTGGCTCACTGCAACCTCCGCCTCCCAGGTTGGAACAATTCTCCTGCCTCAGCCTTCTGAGTAGCTGGGATTACAGGTGTCCACCACCACACCCAGCTAATTTTTGTGTTTTTAGTAGAGTCGGGGTTTTGCCATGTTGGCCAGGCTGGTCTTGAACTCCTGACACCACCCACCTTGGCCTCCCAGAGTGCTGGGATTACAGGTGCACGCCACCAAGCCCAGCTTGAAAACGATTTTCTTCAAAAAACTCCCATGCCACCCTAAAAACTACACCATATCAAAGTTATTTTTCCCTCTCTACAGTACAGATCTTGGAGCAGATCCTACTGGTTTTAACTTTATTTAGATCTTGACCAGATCCTGTTTGGTTTGGTTTTGTTTGCTTGCTGTTAAAATCTAGTTCTGTTAATTTAATGTAAGGTAATTAATTTTTTTTTTTTTTTTTTTTTTTTTTTGAGACAGAGTCTCACTCTGTCACCCAGGCTAGAGTGCAATGGCGTGATCTTGGCTCACTGCAACCTCTGCCTCTCGGGTTCAAGTGATTCTCCTGCCTCAGCCTCCCGAGTAGCTGGGATTACAGGCATGCACCACCACGCCCGGATAATTTTTGTATTTTTAGTAGAGACGGGGTTTCGCCATCTTGGCCAGGCTGGTCTCAAACTCCTGACCTCAGGTGATCCACCCACCTCAGCCTCTCAAAGTGCTGGGATTACAGGCATGAGCCACCATGCCCAGTCATTTCTGTTAATTTTAAAACCTCAATTGTGCATTCCCAGACATCCTTTGCCAAATGCCCCTTTCTGTGGCTATGGCGGCATGGGGAAAGTGATGGTGTTCTGCTTTTAAATACCTCCCTCCACCTGCCTCTGCCAGGTGCATTCTCCTAGGGCTAAGGCAGGGAAGATGGAATGAGAAAAGGGCAAACTAGATGAGGATCTGGTCTTCTGCTTGGTTAGCTCTAAAGACTATTCTTATCTCATCTTACTCTATGAGTATCATGAGGGTGCTAAAGGAGAGGTGCCGACATTCACTTACCCACTGTTGAAGGCCTCAATCCTGGGCACCATCCCTAGGCATTTGCAGTTCTTAAGTGATTTATCCGTATCTTCAGGTATTCTTCATGTCTGCAGAGAGTTGGTTGAAACCAATTAATTGGTAACCGTTTACCTATATTGTGGGAGACTACTTCATTTTGTCCTCAACTCTGGTTCTTAAATTAATTCCAGGACATAAGAAAAAATACCTTTAAATATATTTTTAAAAAAGAATAACAATAAATGCAATAGTATTAAAAATAGTTAATAATCTTTAATGAAACTCATAGTGAATACATCAGAGAAAAATTACTCTTGGCTCCCACAGCTTTTTTTTTTAATAGAATAAAATCTAAAGGAAATTATGTCATATGCTGAATGTGTACTTTTTTAAATCTTATGAAATTTTACTCTTTAAAGTGAAGATGAATGACTTCATTTGCTTGAAAAAGTAGGAGAGGTGATGAAAAAAAAAGGGAAAGAAGCAGATGTTTATGGAGCAAAGTGTTTCAGGATGAATGTCAGTTGTCTTCAGTAATGATAAACTATGGATAATATTTGAAATGCTTTAGGACAGATATATATGTGTATGTTTTCAAAACAAGTATTACTTTTCCTTTTTTAACGAAACATAATCCAAATGATAAAGCATAAGAAGGCTTAGCGATAACTGACTATATTTCTATTTAACTTGAATCAGAAAGTAACCCAGTGGAGCCTCTGGTTGCGGAGTGCAACTCAATATAAAACCAAACTTAAATAAATATACTGTGATATTCAGTTGTTTTTCTGAACATATGATCTCAAAAGAAGTAAAGATCAAATCTGCATACTTGTGTAATTTGTCCTTTTATGTCCTAAATAACAAGCTGAGCCAGACCTATTTATTCATCTTCATGCAGACGGCAGCCTGTGAGTCCTCCTCCACCACCACGGCCGATTTCCCCTCCACATACCTATGGCTACATTTCAGGACCCCTGGTCTCAGATATGGATACGGATGCGCCAGAAGAGGAAGAAGACGAAGCCGACATGGAAGTAGCCAAGATGCAAACCAGAAGGCTTTTGTTACGTGGGCTTGAGCAGACACCTGCCTCCAGCGTTGGGGACCTGGAGAGCTCTGTCACGGGGTCCATGATCAACGGTTGGGGCTCAGCTTCAGAGGAGGACAACATTTCCAGCGGGCGCTCCAGTGTTAGTTCTTCGGACGGCTCCTTTTTCACTGATGCTGATTTTGCCCAGGCAGTCGCAGCAGCGGCAGAGTATGCTGGTCTGAAAGTGGCACGACGGCAAATGCAGGATGCTGCTGGTGAGTCCTGACACTTTTCACCAAGCTGGGAAAGAAAACTCAATGTATATATGTTTGTTGCTGATTCTCTCCTATGATCTTATGTCCTATTTGAAAAGCATCTATTCTTAACAGTTTGTCTTTTTTTAGCTGCCTAAGGAAATGACAGTCCAAGAATATGACTTAGTTGGATGATTCCCTTTTCCTTGACAAAGCTTTTTAAATCTTCTATTTAGTTTTTATTTAATAAATCTTACATAATACGAGTGATAGGGAGCTACCTCATTTTTTAGGATAGCCGTAGCAAATGTACGTATTACACAAATTGATATAATTTCTTTAAACTATACATCCAGTCAATTAAATGAAGTTTGTGTTTTTGAATGTATACTCTAATTTTTTGCATAGAACCTCACCAAAATCAAATTTGTTGTGATAGTTCTCTTATTTAAATAAAAATTTTGTAGGGAAAATAGATAAATATCCAAGTGGAACACTTTGACCTTTAGAAAATGGGCTCTTTCTCCTTAATCCCCATTCTCTTCATGTCCTCTCAAATTAGAATATTAATTGGGAAGATAAGAAGGTATATGTAATGTGCATACATTTTCAAGCATAAACGTTCCATACTTACAGTAAACATTTTAAATATAATAATTGGGAGAGCAAGCAAAACCAAGTGCTTTTCATATTTTTACTTTCATTGCTAGTAACCCATTTTTAATTACCATATATTCATCTTTATGTTACAACACATTTTTACTTATCTCCTCCTCTTCCCAATCCTGTTTAGAAAGTAAATAGTTCCAAGAAAGACAAGAATTTAAATGTAAGACTTATTTATCACATGGTTTTCATTTCTGTAGAATTAATATATACATTCCCATACATACTTTTGTGTGCTTATATTTTTGATAGCCAAGAAAATCTAAATAGTAGAGTGAAATGATCAGCAAGAAAGAGATACATTTCAGAGAAGGAAAAGACCATCACAACAAATCAGTTACTGGTATTTTACTGTTTCATTTTTCTTAGTTTAATAACTACCACATTGGTAGTTTTCCATGGTCTTTTCACATATTGGATTGGCCATTATTTTTTATCAGTGTAGACTATATTCAGAGAAAATGTAAATTACATTATAAAGTCATCTCTATATATTATTTATCAAGAATGTGTTACAGGAAAAAGATTTCTAATATCTCTCAACTTATTATTATAGAATATATATTTATTTTGGCCAGGCCTATATTTTATGTCATTCAATCAAATATTGTTTTTTATTCCTCTAGTAGCTGCTGAATGTAATAAACTATGCAAACCTAATTATCTTTCTTAATAAATAAATAACATCTAACTTTACATACAGCTTTTGTTTCCTCCTTATTTTTTAACCTTCTGTAAAAAATGGTGAAATTAAGCATCTCAGACCACTGCTTTGAGAATACGTTAGAAAATATTTCAGTTTATTAAATGGACGAAACATAGAAATAACATTGAAAATTCATCTGTAAACAGTCTGTGAGCAGTGGATGGCCTTACACAGTAGAATGAATAATGCATTCAGTCTCAGCCCTAATTCTGTTTTCATGGATATGTAACTTTAATTGTAATAGTCTCCATCATAGCTAAAGAGAGTTTGGTTTAATATTTTATTGTATTGTAATTTAGTGGCACTTCTGGTTTTCCTTGAGCTCATAATTTTTAATGAACTAAACATGCATTGGCCTCTGCTTATTGCAGTGTTCTTTTCAGGGAATAATGGCGCTTGTCATGTGACTTGAAGTTAATATGAATATCCAATCACATTGCTTCTCACTTGGCTGCATTAATGTATATTATTTAATACGCTTCAGTTATCATCTTTAAATGTGTTGATTTCACTGTATGTGGCTTCTGTTTATAGCCAAAAGACATGTTGTCTAGGTCCATTTGAAGTTTCTTGTGGTACAATAGAAAGTTCTGGATTTGTGAGTGGAGTTTCTAGAAACCAAAACAGTGAAAGTCAAACATAGGACCAATATATCTCCATTGGGATTATGGATTAAATATGTTGTAGGTGTTGTAATACAGCATCTATGTAAGACACCAGAGAATGTGGGAGCTTTGAAATACACCGTGTCTAATTAGTAAATTCAATTCCCACTGGTAACTGGGATTATTGTTTGTCCAAAAGCAAACATCTACCTCTTCCACCACCAAAAAAACAGAAGTCTTGAAGGGATCACCTTAAGTATCCAGAACTAGCAAATATTTAGAGATAGAAACAGGATGTAAGTAGTTTTTGGCAGACCTAAATATGTGTGCTAGATCAATTTCAGACCACCTGAAGAGAACATACCTGAGTCTGTCTTCAAAGTATACTATATGTTTAATTAAAATATGGGTGCCATTAGTACTGTTCATTTTTCTTAGAATATGAATTTCTTAAGAACTTTAGCTCTTCTCTTGAAAAAGCAACAAACATTGGCTATATTATGCAAAAATTTAATTACTATTTTTTGTTTAAGTACAACGTTTTAGTGAAGCTAATTGCAAAAATAATTGGAATACTTTTCTTTAATAAATAGGTATCATGAACTTTAACAGAATAAAAGCACTGTGGTTTAAACAAATGAAATAAGCAGAAAATGTTTTTAGGGTATTTTTTCCAGTAAACAGCAGAGTGACAACAAGCCTATTATTTGCTAGAAGAGTTTGTTTAAGCTTTTTTTGTTGCTTTTCAGAAAAATTAGAGCTGTTTCTAGTTTTAATGTTTTCTTTTTGTTGTTCCTGTTGTAATTAAAATTCACTGATGAGTTTGGCTTGGATTTTTTTTTTTTTTCTCCTTAGGCCGTCGACATTTTCATGCGTCTCAGTGCCCTAGGCCCACAAGTCCTGTGTCTACAGACAGCAACATGAGTGCTGCTATAATGCAGAAAACCAGACCAGCCAAGAAACCGAAACACCAGCCAGGACATCTGCGCAGAGAAACCTACACAGATGGTGAGTCCATTGACACGGATGAAAACATCTATGAATCTCGCCTATTTACCCTGCCTCTCTAGGACTAGAAAATGCATTCACTGACGTTAGAAATTACATTAAAAATTTATTAACAATCAGCTTCATATTACTTATAGAAGCAACCTACTTACATATTTTGTCAAGCATCTCTACTCCTTGCAGTTTTCTGATAAGCTTGTTATTTAAAAAAACAAAACCATTTGTAGATCCTGAATATTTTTGAAAGTTATTTTATAGTTTCAAACAAATGGGCATCACTATAGTTGAAGTTGAGAGTGGAAGTAATGGCATAGGTTTAACCTTTGTCAGATTTACTGATAAATGCTCCAAAGTGTCTTCGTTTTTTTATTTTACAATTTTGCATTCAAATAGAAGACAATAAATGTGTTTGAATATTAATTCTAACAACAGTGGTGTTAGGAACAGTTATTTTGGGCACCAAAAGATAAATCACCTTTCTTCATGCCTTCACATACAATATCCACTCTCACTGAAGAGGGGACGTTATATTCTCCAGGGAGCACAGGAGGAAAATGCAAACAGTGTGATTTTGTCTAGAGAAAGCCTTTAATGAAAGTGCCTCAGGTGGCCCAGCATTTATTAAACCACCACCTTCTCATTTTATAAAACAACCCCACGGGCTTTGTTGGAAATTCATGTAAGATAAATTCTCTCAGACTCACTGCTCTTGTCAAGTTTGCTAAATTTGCTAAAGGGGTGGAGGAAGAAGGGTGTTACAGGCATAGTTCCCCCACCTCCTGGTCCTCTGCAACAAAATCTGATTAGGACTTTCATTACCAGTCAGCAATTTTTCAAAAAGGGCATCATTTGCCATTATCATATGAAAGCCTAATATTATAGATCCTTATCCAAGGTTGCAAGGAAGGTTTTCAGAGGTACTTCTCCCTATGATTCCTACCACTTGACAGAAGAATTTAATACAAAGCTCACAGCATGATGAGCACAAGTAATTTTGCAATGAGTGGCTGTCCATGCTATTATCTGTACTTTATTCTGAGTATTTTCTCTCACTGGCATCTATCTGATATTAGACTACATTAAATACTGGCGGGACACAGCGCACCTGGGCCTCCTGGCTTCTGCCCAGGACTCTTTTGTTAGTAAAACTGAGCTGTCAGAGTATTATCTGATTTTGAAGGGTTATTACAGTGGCTTTTTGCATGTTTGCCTCTGTGAAGGGACAAACACTAGGTATAAATCCCCCAACTCTACCAGTAATTTTACATTTATGGGACCACTATAATGGCATTTTTCAAGTTTTATGGCTGTTTTCTCAAATTTCATTATCTAGAAGAGAGTGCTCCTCACTGAAAAACTGACCAAACATCAAGCCTGGATATAAACACATCTAAATTGAATACATAAGGGAGAAAAGCTGGCCTAAAGCCTTGTGTAGATCTTTCTACCACTTATTTATACTTGTTCAAAGGGGAATCTGGCATTGAGAGATGCTTTTTAAAAATGTTTTAAATAATGTAAGCATGCCAAGTTAAAGAATATTGTATCACAGTTATAAATTACACTATGCTTGAAAATTGTCTGTATTTATTGTCCCACGTTCTGTAGTACTTATTTCAGTGTTAATAATTAAATATAATTCTAACTAATCCCTGAATAATAACTATTAAATGATGATGCCTCCAAGTTATTTTTTAAATTAATTTCAGAAATACCAAACACATATATTGAAATATTCGTGAAGCCAAAAGTCAATCTGAAATGTTTATTTGGATTTCTAATTGCTCATTTCACAAAAGTGATTATGCAAAATTATCATAGTGCATACTACAATATAAAAGCCAATAATTATTTTCTCTACCTCACAAAAATAGATAAAATGGAGAAATGACTAAAGCTATTACAGCATTCACTTTCAATATCTTGATAACTATCCTTCAAGTTATGTTGACTTTACTAACAAGTCATGAATTTTATGCTGTATGCTTACTGTTTGGTAAAAAAACACAAAATAACAATGCTGTGTCTTATTATATACATATACAATCATGCATATTGATTAATTAAAGTCATATAATGCAGATTCTTGTTAATGCACTAAATAAAAGATATGCACACACTCTGGATGGCAGTGGTTATGACGTAGAGACAAAAGCCATCTTTTCAGAAATTGTTTTCCCAAGTTACTACACTGCATTTTTGGAAAAAATATTCATAGACCGAAGATGGCCGAATAGGAACAGCTCTGGTCTACAGCTCCCAGCCTGAGCAGCACAGAAGACGGGTGATTTCTGCATTTCCATTTGAGGTACTGGGTTCATCTCACTAGGAAGTGCCAAACCGTGGGTGCAGGACAGTCGGTGCAGCGCACTGTGCAGGAGCCAAAGCAGGGCGAGGCATTGCCTCACTCGGGAAGCACAAGGGGTCAGGGAGTTCCCTTTCCTAGTCAAAGAAAGGGGTAACAGACCGCACCTGGAAGATCGGGTCAGTCCCACCCTAATACTGCGCTTCTCCAACGGGCCTGGAAAACGGCACACCAGGAGATTGTGTCCCGCACCTGGCTCGGAGGGTCCTATGCCCACGGAGTCTCGCTGATTGCTAGCACAGCAGTCTGAGATCAAACTGCAAGGCAGCAGCGAGGCTGGGGGAGGAGTGCCCGCCATTGCCCAGGCTTGCTTAGGTAAACAAAGCAGCCAGGAAGCTCGAACTGGGTGGAGCCCATCACAGCTCAAGGAGGCCTGCCTGCCTCTGTAGGCTCCACCTCTGGGGGCAGGGCACAGACAAACAAAAATTCAGCAGGAACCTCTGCAGACTTACTTAAATGTCCCTGTCTGACAGCTTTGAAGAGAGTAGTGGTTCTCCCACCACGCAGGTGGAGATCTGAGAATGGACAGACTGCCTTCTAAAGTGGGTCCCTGACCCCCGAGCAGCCTAACTGGGAGGCACCCCCCAGTAGGAACAGACTGACACCTCAAATCCAGCAGCACATCAAAGAGCTTATACACCATGATCAAGTGGGCTTCATCCCTGGGATGCAAGGCTGGCTCAACATACGCAAATCAATAAATGTAATCCAGCATATAAACAGAACCAAAGACAAAAACCACATGATTATCTCAATAGATGCAGCAAAGGCCTTTGACAAAATTCAACAACCCTTCATGCTAAAAACTCTCAATAAATTAGGTATTGATGGGATGTATCTCAAAATAATAAGAGCTATCTATGACAAACCCAAAGCAAATATCATACTGAATGGGCAAAAACTGGAAGCATTCCCTCTGAAAACTGGCACAAGACAGGGATGCCCTCTCTCACCACTCCTATTCAACATAGTGCTGGAAGTTCTGGCCAGGGCAATCAGGCAGGAGAAGGAAATAAAGGGTATTCAATTAGGAAAAGAGGAAGTCAAATTGTCCCTGTTTGCAGATGACATGATTGTATATCTAGAAAACCCCATTGTCTCAGCCCCAAATCTCCTTAAGCTGATTAGCAACTTCAGCAAAGTCTCGGGATACAAAATCAATGTACAAAAATCACAAGCATTCTTGTACACCAATCACAGACAAACAGAGAGCCAAATCATGAGTGAACTCCCATTCACAATTGCTTCAAAGAGAATCAAATACCTAGGAATCCAACTTACAAGGGATGTGAAGGACCTCTTCAAGGAGAACTTCAAACCACTGCTCAATGAAATAAAAGAGGATACAAACAAATGGAAGAACATTCCATGCTCATGGCTTGGAAGAATCAATATTGTGAAAATGGCCATACTGCCCAAGGTAATTTATAGATTCAATGCCATCCCCATCAAGCTACCAATGACTTTCTTCACAGAATTGGAAAAAACTACTTTCAAGTTCATATGGAACCAAAAAAGAGCCCGCATCGCCAAGTCAATCCTAAGCCAAAAGAACAAAGCTGGAGGCATCACGCTACCTGACTTCAAACTATACTACAAGACTACAGTAACCAAAACAGCATGGTACTGGTACCACAACAGAGACATAGATCAATGGAACAGAACAGAGCCCTCAGAAATAATACTGCATATCTACAACTATCTGATCTTTGACAAACCTGGCAAAAACAAGCAATGGGGAAAGGATTCCCTATTTAATAAATGGTGCTGGGAAAACTGGCTAGCCATATGTAGAAAGCTGAAACTGGATCCCTTCCTTACACCTTATACAAAAATTAATTCAAGATGGATTAAAGACTTACATGTTAGACCTAAAACCATAAAAACCCTAGAAGAAAGCCTAGGCAACACCATTCAGGATATAGGCATGGGCAGGGACTTCATGTCTAAAACACCAAAAGCAATGGCAACAAAAGCCAAAATTGACAAATGAGATCTCATTAAACTAAAGAGCTTCTGCACAGCAAAAGAAACTACCATCAGAGTGAACAGGCAACCTACAGAATGGGAGAAAATTTTGGCAACCTACTCATCCAGAATCTACAATGAACTCAAACAAATTTACAAGAAAAAAACAACCCCATCAAAAAGTGGGCAAAGGACATGAACAGACACTTCTCAAAAGAAGACATTTATGCAGCCAAAAGACACATGAAAAAATGCTCATCATCACTGGCCATCAGAGAAATGCAAATCAAAACCACAGTGAGATACCATCTCACACCGGTTAGAATGGCCATCATTCAAAAGTCAGGAAACAACAGGTGCTGGAGAGGATGTGGAGAAATAGGAACACTTTTACACTGTTGGTGGGACTGTAAACTAGTTCAGCCATTGTGGAAGTCAGTGTGGTGATTCCTCAGGGATCTAGAACTAGAAATACCATTTGACCCAGCCATCCCATTACTGGGTATATACCCAAAGGACTATAAATCATGCTGCTATAAAGACACATGCACACGTATGTTTAT
>NW_026652279.1:78758905-78783175 GCF_009828535.3 Hylobates moloch
GTGAAAATGGCCATACTGCCCAAGGTAATTTATAGATTCAATGCCATCCCCATCAAGCTACCAATGACTTTCTTCACAGAATTGGAAAAAACTACTTTCAAGTTCATATGGAACCAAAAAAGAGCCCGCATCGCCAAGTCAATCCTAAGCCAAAAGAACAAAGCTGGAGGCATCACGCTACCTGACTTCAAACTATACTACAAGACTACAGTAACCAAAACAGCATGGTACTGGTACCACAACAGAGACATAGATCAATGGAACAGAACAGAGCCCTCAGAAATAATACTGCATATCTACAACTATCTGATCTTTGACAAACCTGGCAAAAACAAGCAATGGGGAAAGGATTCCCTATTTAATAAATGGTGCTGGGAAAACTGGCTAGCCATATGTAGAAAGCTGAAACTGGATCCCTTCCTTACACCTTATACAAAAATTAATTCAAGATGGATTAAAGACTTACATGTTAGACCTAAAACCATAAAAACCCTAGAAGAAAGCCTAGGCAACACCATTCAGGATATAGGCATGGGCAGGGACTTCATGTCTAAAACACCAAAAGCAATGGCAACAAAAGCCAAAATTGACAAATGAGATCTCATTAAACTAAAGAGCTTCTGCACAGCAAAAGAAACTACCATCAGAGTGAACAGGCAACCTACAGAATGGGAGAAAATTTTGGCAACCTACTCATCCAGAATCTACAATGAACTCAAACAAATTTACAAGAAAAAAACAACCCCATCAAAAAGTGGGCAAAGGACATGAACAGACACTTCTCAAAAGAAGACATTTATGCAGCCAAAAGACACATGAAAAAATGCTCATCATCACTGGCCATCAGAGAAATGCAAATCAAAACCACAGTGAGATACCATCTCACACCGGTTAGAATGGCCATCATTCAAAAGTCAGGAAACAACAGGTGCTGGAGAGGATGTGGAGAAATAGGAACACTTTTACACTGTTGGTGGGACTGTAAACTAGTTCAGCCATTGTGGAAGTCAGTGTGGTGATTCCTCAGGGATCTAGAACTAGAAATACCATTTGACCCAGCCATCCCATTACTGGGTATATACCCAAAGGACTATAAATCATGCTGCTATAAAGACACATGCACACGTATGTTTATTGCGGCACTATTCACAATAGCAAAGACTTGGAACCAACCCAAATGTCCAACAACGATAGCCTGGATTAAGAAAATGTGGCACATATACACCATGGAATACTATACAGCCATAAAAAATGATGGTTCATGTCCTTTGTAAGGACATGGATGAAACTGGAAATCATCATTCTCAGTAAACTATCGCAAGGACAAAAAACCAAACACTGCATGTTCTCACTCAAAGGTGGGAATTGAACAATGAGAACTCATGGACACAGGAAGGGGAACATCACACTCCAGGGCCTGTTGTGGGTTGGGGGGAGGGGGGAGGGATAGCATTAGGAGATATACCTAATGCTAAATGATGAGTTAATGGGTGCAGCAAACCAACACGGCACATGGATACATATGTAACAAACCTGCACATTGTGCACATGTACCCTAAAACCTAAAGTATAATTAAAAAAAAAAACTAAAAACCAAAAAAAAAAAAAATTCATAGACCAATTCATGAAGAAGCTCAATGGCAGACACAATCGTACAATTTATTAAAAAAGAGAAGGGAGAGGAAGAAAGAACTTAAAGAGCTACCAGTTGTTAAAATGTGAATTGAACATATTTGTAAGATATGAAGGATTTTGTGGGGTTTTTTTTCTTTTTAGTGGGCAAAATGTATGGATTCTGATGGATGAGTTTGATTATTGTCAGCACATTTATGTGAACTGTTGTTCAGAATATGGTTTATCAGTATTATGTAGCAGCTTTACTTTGTAAATTTTGTTCAGATTATGACATTCCTTTGTAGAGTCTTTAAAAACTGTATAAAGAAGGATAAAGAGTGGCCATGTCTGAACTGATAAAGAGTAATTTGTGGTGATCCTTCTCAGTTAATCCTTGTATTAGTTTGCTAGGGCCGCCATAACAAAGTGCCACAGACTAGGTGGCTTAAAAAACAGAAATTTATTTCTTCACAGTTCTGGAAACCAGAAGTTTAAGATCAAGGTGTCAGTAGGAATGGTTTCTTCTGAGGCCTCTCTCCTTGGCTGGGAGGTGGCCATCTTCTCCCTGTGTCTTCACCTGATCTTCCCCCAGTGTATGTGTGTGTCCTAATCTCCTCTTGTAATAACATCAGTTATAATGGATTAGGACCTACCCTGGTGACCTCATTTTAACTCCATTACCTCTTTAAAGACTCCAAATACAGTCACATTCTGAGGTACTAGGGGTTCAGACTTCAACATTTGAATTTTAAGGGGGCACAATTCAGCCCGTAACAGTGCACCAGCCCCTAACACCTGGCATTGTGGCCAAATCTTGCTATGTGGTCAAATCCAAGGCCTCGTAAGCACTCAGGGAGAACTCGATGCAAAGGAGAGTACTGCATGCTACAGTCACACTGAAAGGTGGTATCTAATGATTTATTTATTCCATATTTGCCTCTTACAAGTTTAACCCAGCTAAAGGGTAGGATTAGGGTATATGAATATTTATTAGCCAGAGTCTTATTGAGTAAAAGCCAGGAATAAGTGCATTTCTAGCACCTCCTAATAGATTCTTTCCATCCTCTCTCTTCAACCTCTCTAATGCATTTACATAGTTGATTTAAAAACCAAATCTACATTATTTCTCCATTGCTACTTTTCATAAATTATAAATTCACCACCCTCTTCGGAATGATGTTATTTTGACTTGATTTATCATTAATTACAAGGTCTGAGGACCTGAAGCAGTTAAGTAAAGAAAGTGCTAGATCTCTATAGCAAGTTAACGTTGGCCGAATTGTCTGAATGCATGTGTTCTTATATGTTACTTTACATGCATTATACTATTATTCGGAAAGTCTTGTAGAAAGAATGAGTGTTTATAAGATTACATAAAGTCTACACACACACACACACACAAAACAAGTCCACAATCCAATTTGTGAAATCCAATTTGTACTACTCATGGTAGGAATTGGGTGCAAGCACTATATATCACTATGTGGAATATAGGATTGTTTATACTCTAATAATCCCTGGCCTCGTAAGCAGGGATATCCCTGCTTGGTGATATTTTATAATACCTAAGAAAGAATTTATTTGGCAATCTGTTTATGTAAGAAATCAAACCTGTCAGCATTTCCCTCTCTAATTGTCAATTAGATACGGTGACAAATATATATAGGAAGTTAGAATTCTTTAAATTACCATCAGGTTCTCTTCTCTTTTTAACTTGTGTTATAAATAACACCTATCTAGAACATCTAGTGACAGATTTTGTCTCATGAGTCATATATTCCCAAGACTTTGTATGATGTTAAGATAGTGGTAGTCATCAGTTTTGATATCTTAAAGGCCCAGACATTTTATGATTTGATGATAGTGGCAGTCATCAGCTTCCTGATAATCTGTGTTCGCAATCCAATTTCAGTTTATAGCAAGCAGATAGTGCAGAAATGAGCCTGCAGTCACTCACTCTCTCTGCTTCTTGGTATGTTCTGAATTAGACTTTTCTCCCCTTATTGCCAATCCCAGGTTGAGTCTGAACTTAAAATCATTCTGCCTTGGGTCCTTTGGCTTTAGGCTACTTGATACAGCCTGTTTTCTAACTCTCTCTTTTTGGTTATCTTTAATAATAAGTAACATCAAGGGAGGGGACATCATAGTACTTATTTTTATGTATTATTTTTTGAAAAATCTGTTAAAAGTAGACAAAGGAGGAAAAACACACACTTGTGACACTGTCGATCTATGTTGCAAGACAAAAAACTTGATTTTGTAAAATCAGAGGGAAAATTAGTGCTCTTGGCTATAATTGGCTACCATTTTGGCTAAACTGTTGAATCTATTTATATGATACTCGAACATGGCAAGCCATGAAAACCACTAACAAAAGAATGCAAGTAAAAGTGTGATCACTTTTTATAATCATTCCTAAGTAAAACAGCTGATAGGTACTAAGATGGCAACTCAGACTGTCTGTTTTCAAAACTAATACAATGAATTCTGACACCTTAGCTGTAGCATATAATGCCGAAAGAAAATAAGTTTCAAAAAATTGTATATTTATGGAACAAAAAAGTTTCATTTATTTTTTTAAAATATGTAATTATGAGAAACACTTGGTTAAAACTGATGCTTCTTAGGGCCATTAATTTTGCTGTTATACTAAGAATCTTCAAAACACAATTTTAATATTTAACAGTTTCTCATACTGGTACATGTAAATGATAGTCAATGGCCCAGTGTCAATAATAATAAAATATCTGGAAACAACCAGAATATTTCTCTCTAGGGATTGGCTAAAAAATAATGATGTAGTCATAGAATATAACATTAGGCAAACTTTTCCAAAAAAGAGTAAAGCCCTATGTACACATATGGAAATTTGTATAACTACCTGGTTAGGTGAAAAAAGTGCAATCCATTCATGTTGGTAAAGAAGGAAGCTGTCTCTGTGTGTGTGTGTGGTCCTTTTTATCTGGTCACCACATGTGAATGGGAAGACAGGCACTCTGTGTCATCCAGGTGTGGCCATTTTATATAGTCCTTGATATGAACGGTGCTGCCTGCAGTTATGAGACTTGACAGCCCTGCTTTATAAATAACTTCAGGAATGATCTATAGAAAACCATTCAAGCCCATTACCTCTGCATAGTCAACACTAGGGATTTAAAATGGAGATGGGGAGGTATGGAGGTTGTTTTATTTTTTTATTTTTTATACTTGAAGTTTTAGGGTACATGTGCACAACGTGCAGGTTAGTTATATATATATACATGTGCCATGTTGGTGTGCTGCACCCATTAACTCATCATTTAACATTAGGTATTGTGGAAGTCAGTGTGGCGATTCCTCAGGGATCTTGAACTAGAAATACCATTTGACCCAGCAATCCCATTACTGGGTATATACCCAAAGGACTATAAATCATGCTGCTATAAAGACACATGCACATGTATGTTTATTGCGGCACTATTCACAATAGCAAAGACTTGGAACCAACCCAAATGTCCATCAATGATAGAGGAGATTAAGAAAATGTGGCACATACACACCATGGAGGTTGTTCTTTCAAGTTTAAACTCCTACTGAATTTTTTACCATGTAAATTTGTATTTTTTAATTTAAAAATCTTAAGGCTAATTTTATAATACTAAGCATGCAATAGATGTTTTATGAGTGTGTTTTAGCTTATTCTAGACATTACTCTAGAAATGTGAAAACGTTACCATTTCTAAAGACAGGACTTAAAAACATAGCTATGCTGATAATTCCAAAATCTCCGTATCTCTGGTTTTGATCTCTCCTGAAATTCAGATTTTATTTACAAATACCTGTTGTACCTTTCTATTTTGATACTTCAAAGGCTCCTCCTATTCACTTTTTTAAAACTGAACTTATAGTCTTCCTTCACAAACATCTCCCTTTTGCTGCATTCTATACCTTCAGCGATGTTCTTTTCATTCACCAAGCCAACTATGACAAAAATCCTAAAAGTCATCTTAGATTCTTTCCTCCCGCCACCCCTGTACTGTATTTCATTGATCCTGAAATAATATTGATTTTTCTCCCTTAATCTCAAACGTGTCTTTTCCTCTCCATCTGGACAGCCACCAATAACATTTTATCACCTATCATTAATTATGTGAGTTATTATAATAATCTGTTGAGCTCCTGAATTGAAGCTTTTCTTGTTAATACATCCCCCATACTACAGCAGGAATAACCGAAACTTAGTATCTACTGTTACTCTTCTACTAAATTACCAAATAATATTAGGATACATATTTCCTTTCTCCTGGGAGGAATGATTTTTAAAGATAGCACTGATTAAAAAATTTTTTTCTAGATATCAACTTTTATGCCTACTTTCATTCTTTCATTCATTCTATGATATACAAAATTGAATTATAGGCTGGGTGTGGTGGCTCATGGCTATAATCCCAGCACTTTAGGAGATCAAAGTGGGTGATTGGCTTGAGCATAGGAGTTCGAGACCAGCCTGGGCAAGATAGCGAAACCCTGTCTCTACAAAAACTACAAAAATTAATGAGGTGTGGTGGCATGTGCCTGTAGTCCCAGTTACTCAGGAGGCTGAGGTGGGAGGATCACTTGATCAGAGACAGAGGCTGCAGTGAGCCGAGATCACACAACTGCACTCCAGCCTAGGCAACAAAGCAAGACTTCGTCTCAAAAAAATGGAAGAAATTAAATTATATAAGTTACATGATATGTAATATGTATTACTTAAGGTGTAACCACAACTAGAAATAACTGTGTGTGTGTGTGTGTGTGTGTGTGTGTGTAGATGAAATTAACATATATTTATACCAGTAATTATCTGGTTTAAAACCTCTGGGTATACAAACAAAATGGTGAGATGCCATCAATGAATAGTAGATTATAAACATGCAATTGAATGTAGTAATATAAAGAACACTGAACCATTGGTTAGTCCTTGTTCTGATTATATCTAGCTTTGAGATTGCACAGTAGCTTAAGGTCTGCATATTTGAGCTTCCTTCTCCACAAAATAAGAAGAGATTTAGGCTAGATTAGAGATAGCAAATAAGTCTCAACTCAAGTACCACCTCAATCAATTTGAACTGATTGTCTGAGGAGCAAAGGCATGCATCTGGTACTAGCAGTGTTATACTGAAATCAGACAGGAAGCTCTGCCATACTTGGGAGAGAGAAAGTTACAGTACATATATCCAGTTTAGCTATCCCAGGAGCAGATGTCATTAAGTCCCAACTTTGTCATTCAATAGTTCTGTGCTAGATAACGAGAGTACATTAAAAGTGTTGGTCTTGGCTGGGTGCAGTGGCTCACCCTGTAGTTCTAGCACTTTAGGAAGCCAAGGTGGACAGATCAGTTGAGTCCAGGAGTTTGAGACCAGCCTGGGCAACGTGGCAAAACCCCATCTCTACAAAAAACACAAAACGTAGCCAGGTGTGGTGGTGCACGCCTATAGTCCTAGCTACTCGTGAGGCTGAGGGGGGAGGATTGCTCGCAGCCGGGAGGTCAAGGCTGCAGTGAGCTGAGACTGCGCAACTGCACTGTAGCCTGAATGACAGAGTAAGACCCTGTCTCAAAATAAATAAATAAATAAACATAAATTTTAAAAAAGGGAGTATTTTTCTTTGGTTACCTTTAAGTATTCTAGTTCGTTTAAGATATAGTATCTCATAGGTGAATGTGGCTCCAATGATAATCCAAATGTTTGATGATTTTATAAGCAGCAGACTTTCTACAGCAGTATTTTTAATGTTTCTTTTTAGATCTTCCACCACCTCCTGTGCCGCCACCTGCTATAAAGTCACCTACTGCCCAATCCAAGACACAGCTGGAAGTACGACCTGTAGTGGTGCCAAAACTCCCTTCTATAGATGCAAGAACAGACAGATCATCAGACAGAAAAGGAAGCAGTTACAAGGGGAGAGAAGTATTGGATGGAAGACAAGTTGCTGACATGCGAACGAATCCAGGCGACCCCAGAGAAGCACAGGAACAGCAAAATGACGGGAAGGGACGCGGAAACAAGGCAGCAAAACGAGACCTTCCACCAGCAAAGACTCATCTCATCCAAGGTACCCATCCAGTCAAGCAGCAAATAAATATAGATTGAGTGTGCTTGCAAGGCATACAGTTAGGCTCTATATGGCCATGTAAAAAGTGGTAAGATTAAGACATTTGCTCTGCAATGGAGGAGATAGGCATGTACTCGAATAATTTCAGTACGATTCACTCCAGTATATGACTTTATACTCCACCTCACCTGGAGAGGTGCCAATTGAGTTAGATTTTAAAGGAAAGCATGATTTCCACAGGTTAAAGAGGGAGAAGGGATATCGGGGAAAAGAAATAAGAAAAGAACATGAATGTGTGAAAATGAATGTTTGGTGAACAATGGTTTCCACTTTGGCCGGAGAATTGAATATTTGGGGCCAGAGACCATCTCTGTAAAAAATACAAAAATTAGCTGGGCATAGTGGCACATGCCTGTAGTCCTAGCTACTCGGGAGGCTGAGGTGGGAGGATGGCTTGCACCCGGGAGGTCAAGACTGCAGTCAGCTGAGATCGCACAACTGCTCTGTATCCTGGGTGAAAAATACAACTAGAAAGGTGGTTAGGCCAAGTTGCAAAGGCCAGGGATACTATTCTGAAGGGTTTGAGATTTATAACAAGGGCAGTTGTGAGCCAACAAGGAATTCTGAGTGAGAAATGACATAATCAGATATGTTTTAGAAAAATAACTGGCAGCACTATACAGTGGAGGAAGAGACTGGAAACCGGTAGATGAAGGTGTCAGAAACATTACAGTAACACTCTAAGTATAAAATATGAAAGCACTGAATTAAAATAGCTCAGAAGAGCAGGAAGGATCAGCCTATACAGACACTTCAGAGAGAGGCCCAACAGGACTTGGTGGCTAATTGAATGTTCAAAGGTAAGATGAAATAACAGAGTAAACAAAAAAAGTTATTCATAGGTTGACTAGGTGGCCCTGAATGACCAGTAGAACATGATTGTATTAACCAATGTAAAAAGAAGAGGGAAAGTGTTAAATTTCATGGGGAAAATTATTGCAGTTTTGAATGGATTAAAATGCCGACAAGAACACAGATAGTAAAAATCACAACAAAAATGTAGAGAATTAGGTTTAAAGGTGAGAAGAAAGGTTGTGAGGACAGAGTGGATTTTAGAACCCACAACACAGAGGTGATAATTATGTGAATAACAAAGTGTGGATTTTAGAACCCACAACACAGAAGTGATAATTATGTGAATGACAAAGTCTGAATTTCAGCAGAGATAATGCCGGTAACTATTTATCAATCAGTTATCCAGGAAGAAAACAAAACCAAACCCTAATTTGTAGCCATTTGCTTACTTCTGTTGCATGAATACTCTCAAAATTGCCAATTTCAAGTCACTGAATGTGCAGGTAGGAAGAGACGAATATAATCAGCTATTGTGAAATATTGAGCCTGCTCCAACACACCACTAGTCAACGATGATTATACTTAGAGAGTAGGCAGATAAGCAACATCCTATGAAGGAAACAGATTGACCGACCCAGAGATTTAATAATCAAGATATCCAAGCTATTGAAAATAGTGTCCTATAAAGAATGGGGTGAGAAATTTTCAGACAGGAAGGCGTATAAAATGCCACAGTGGTGAAAGTTGAATGTAAACCAAGCGAGGAAAAAAGGGATCTTGCAATATGTTGTTTGTGGGTCAGAATAAAAGCCAGACTGTATGGGGTTGGAAAGTGAATGGAAATTTTGGAAGAGAGGTGATGAGCACAAGCTCTTTTTGGAAGTTTGGGGTGAGGAGGAAATCTTGGGATAGAGTTTGACAGAAAGGCCAAATCACTGGAAATGTTTTAGGAGTGTGGATTTGAACATTATTATAGACTAAAGAGAAGAAGCCATGTTGGAGGAAGAAACACAAGAAACGGAAGATTATTAGTTGAGGAATCAGCAAAGAGTGATGGGGAATGAAACTTAAAAACCTACGGGGCACTTAACTACTGTATGTTAATAGATATATTGTGGTAAGATCTGACTTCAGTGTATTGTTGTATTTATTATGGACATCTGGTCATTAGCTAACTTGTTTTCAACACAGAGGGCAATTTCCTCTTTGTTCTGTGACTGCAGCATGAACTCCTAATCCAGGCATAGACTCCGAAGTGAGGTGATAAATAAAGCTGTGCATTTCAGGCTGATGCCTCTATTGTGTGACCACAATGTCCTTGATAATATCACCACAGTCCAAAGCTTGAAAAACTTACTTATTTTTCTCAGTTTACCCAAAGTTGATCTGGCTCTGAATTTTTGACACAGTGGGACTCGACTCCAAATAGTGATTCATAAATAGAATGTGATGATGTAAATTGCGAGGTCTATATCTGGCCAGAAAGTATGGAGCAATTCCTGCTTATAAGAAGGCTTCATTAAAAGTTGGCTGGGCATGGTGATTCATGCCTGTAATCCCAGCACTTTGGGAGGCCAAGGTGGGTGGATCACAAGGTCAGGAGTTCGAGACCAGCCTGGCCAACATGGTGAAAATAAAAAAAATAGCCAGGTGTGATTGTGTGCACCTGTAATCCCAGCTACTCGGGAGGCTGAGGCAGGAGAATTGCTTGAACCCGGAAGGAGGAGATTGGAGTGAGCCAAGATCATACCATTGCACTCCAGGTCTGGGCAACAGAGCAAGACTCTGTCTTGGAAAATAATTAATAAATAAGTAAATAAATAAATATTTTTAAAAATTGAAAAGTAGGTGAGATTATTCTTCAGAAGGAAATTTTACAAACCTGAATATATCTTGTATGCAGATTTAGAAAACAGAGACAAAATTTTTAAAAATCAATCTTCAGAAATTTAGTAAGTTGTCCTTTCTGCTATAAAATATTTCTATCAAACAAACTAAGACTAGACCGTTAGTCTAGAAACAAGGAACCCATGGAATCGTGGAAATCACTGAGGTACACTGACAAGTTATTATTTTATATGCTCTGCTTTTCCAAGTTTTTATTTGAATCATAACCCTATGTATATATGCCATTAAATGATCATTTGTATGCATTGCTGTAATTTTCACCTTCATAATTCAGTTTAAATTGTTTATAGTGAAAGAGGCATCCTGATTTATGTGTATAATGCATGATTATTTTTAATTAAGGAGAGTGGTCTTTTGGACTTGAATGTCTGATCATTTTGCTGACATTTGCCTCTGTTAGTTCAATTTATTTCTACATATATCAAATACTTACTGTGTTATTAAGCATTGTACTAAATCCTGAGATTTATGTATAAGCATAAACCTTGACTTCAAGGGGCTTTTAGTCAGGGAGAGAGGGACAGATAATTATAAATTCATAGATATTTTTGTATTCAGTATAACCTTCATAGTGCCATGATATTTGAGAGTCCAGAAGAGAGAGAATTCACTCAGGACTCTGAGAGAATGTTAGTAAAGATCTCTTTCCTAAGAAAAGAGGATTTATTTAGGTGGATAATCTGCATAAAAAGCTTGAAGGTCTATTGAGGAAACTGTAAGAAATTCAGTACTACATAATAAAAGTGGTCAAAGATGAAGCTCTTGAGGTACATGAAGAGAGCCTATAGATTTTATAAGAGGAAAGTGGCTGAGTGAAGACAGTTTAGAGGGGAATAGCTCAAGGATGTTTGAAGATGTGTGCAACCCCCAGACAAGAAATGTAGAAAATATAAACCACGCTATAGGAGCAAGGATGGGTGACTCAGAAAATCCAAGAAACTTTTTAGAGTCAAAATCAACCTTACTTGTTGTATGTTGGACTATGTGGAAAGGATACACTTAAGATGTACAGAAAGGTTGCTGAAAGGGAAAAATATATAATAATTTCAATTTTCTGTCTTGCATATCTTAATGATTAGTGATGTCATTCACTGTCTTAGAGAATATAGCAAAGGGAGACATCTCAGGGAGTGAGCATTGTGAGGTCAATGTTCAACAGGTTGCGTTTGAGGAACATGCAAGAGTAGGGGCTCAGTTGGGGTGCCTATAGGAGCCTAAGGTTTGAGGCATAGTTTAGGAATTAAAAATATAAATTAATGATTCAGCTGTGTCTTGGATTGGGCAGTAGGTGACTTTATAGCAGGTGGCGGCACAGGAGGTGGTGGAAGATCTAAAAAGAAACAATTTATTAACGACGTGTTATAGGTCAAGTTGAAAGTATATCAGCACACAAAGCAGACAAAATAACTCCCCTTATGACAGTGATATTTTAGAAAGGGTTATAATCTGTGAGACTGGGTAAAATCACCTAGGGTCAGTAGAAGAAAAAATATGTATACAGTATTAAGCCATTCTTGCATTTCTATAAAGAAAAACCTGAGACTGAGTAATTTATAAAAGAAAGAGATTTAATTGGCTAAGTGTTCTGCAGCCTTTATAGGAAACATGGTGTTGACATCTGTTTGGCTTCTGAGGAGACCTCAGGAAGCTTAGAATCATGGCGGAAGGTGAAGGCAGAATAGGCACATCACATGGTGAAAGCAGGAGCAAGAGAGAGAGTGGGACGGAGG
The DNA here is from genome assembly GCF_009828535.3 of Hylobates moloch. Classification (NCBI taxonomy): domain Eukaryota; kingdom Metazoa; phylum Chordata; class Mammalia; order Primates; family Hylobatidae; genus Hylobates; species Hylobates moloch. Next base: position 78,771,088 of record NW_026652279.1, read on the forward strand.
TGCCACATACTTTTAAACCACCGGATCTTGTGTGAACTCAGAGCGAGAGCTCACCTATCATCAAGGGGATGGCCCAAGCGATCCATGAGGGATCTGCCTCCATGATCCAGACATCTACCACCTGGCCCCACCTCCAACAGTGGGGATTACAATTCAACATGAGATTTGGGCAGGGACAAATATCCAAACTATAGCATTCATATATGTATACACACACACACACATGCACACACATGAATGATATACATACATATATGTATAACGTATATATAATTATATTATACATATATATGAATTATATACATTAGGCTTAAAGTAGAAACCTGTAGAGCATCAACATATCCATGGCGCTTCATAAAAAGAGCTCACAGAAGATTGACCAGGGAGGAAGGAAAACTAGCAGCTGAGAGAATAATATTTGCATTGATTAAGAGCAGTAAGAAGTCCAGGGACACAAGGCTGGAAACATGGTTAGCATTATCAGTTTTCTCAGTTTCATAGTAGTGATATAGGCATAAATAGATTTCAGTGGGATGCAGAACGAATGGGAATTGTGACTATCAATATTGAATCCAAATTGCTTTTCAAGAAGCTTGGATGAGTGGTGAGGAAAGAAAGAAGGTGTTGATTTCATGGAGAGCACAGTCTTAAGGAGAAAGTTTTTAGCAAGAGAGAGATTTTATCATATTGTAGTTTGAGAAAACTAAAGTGAGTAGAGAGAAAGCCGTTGATGAAACAGAGACAGAGGATGATGGTCACACGATATCAAGTGTTATGAAGAGAAGCTGCAGAAACAGTCATCCTCATGGACTGTGAAACTCCTGTGTCAGAACTGTGGGTTAGGAGTGAAAGTTGTGACGAGTAGAATGGAAAGAACAAGATGCTATCAAGGAAGACTATACTGGCTTCAAAAAACGATGGCTTGGGCCTCAGAGGTGGAGATGTGTTTGTGCAAGGATAGAGGAGCAATGATTTAGAACTGATGATGGTGAGCTAGAGGCAAGCCTTCCTCCTTACCCTTCCACTACAGAGAACGTTAGGGGGAACTTCAGGGGAAATCAGGCTTCATTCAGGCAATGTGAATAGTAGAGGAAGCATTTGGGGGAGGTGGGGAAAAGCATGCCAAAGAGTTAGGTATTTATGTGTTTGTCGTCTGAAAGGCAGAGTTGGCAGACTTCGGAGAGAAATGAGGCTGATGCATCAGTAGAAGTAGCACCAAATTTCAAGCAGTAAGGAGGTAGAAATTCAGGAGACAGAAATTAATTGGAGTGGCTTGCTTATTGAAGTTAGCAACAATAGCAGGCTTCTAAGATTCAGAGTTCCACAATGTAAATAGGACATTGACGTGGAGGTTGATATTTTGGTGTCTGTGGAGTGAACCCAGGCCTGGCTCTGTTTGATATTTCTAGGAGACTGGGCTTGATTTTTACCAATTCCTTATAATAACATTTTTTAAGTTATATAGATATTTTATTATCTCATCTGTTTTCATATCAACGCTAAGAAACTGTCTCACGTGTCCGTGTGAACAGAGGCCTGACAGAAACCCTCTAGGTATAGATATTATCACTTTTTTTGGAAAAATGGAAACTAAAGCCTAAAATAATCTGAGATCATATAGTGAATGACAGAATTGGAAGCCAAGTCTGACTCCAGGTTTGGTTTGCCTCTTTTAATGATACTGGTCTCTAGTGAGTTTGAGATGGACAAGAGCTTATGAGTGGAATCAATCCAAATGCCTGACTACTAATAGGAAAATAACAAGGCTTATACTTTTCATTTTCAAGACACTATGCTGCATTATTCATTATGCTTATAGAGTGTCCTCATTTATACCTTAAATCACTGATGCTTCCTTATTCAGAATTACAGATAGACAGGAGTGATACAATATACAGTGAAAGTGTATGATGGTGTTCACCTGCATTTATTATATTTCATTACACAGAGGATATTCTACCTTATTGTAGACCTACTTTTCCAACATCAAATAATCCCAGAGATCCCAGTTCCTCAAGCTCAATGTCATCAAGAGGATCAGGAAGCAGACAAAGAGAACAAGCAAATGTAGGTCGAAGAAATATTGCAGAAATGCAGGTACTTGGAGGATATGAAAGAGGAGAAGATAATAATGAAGAATTAGAGGTATCTATAATTTTTCCCCAGGTTTACCAATGTTAGACTGTAGTTGTTTTATCAGTTCATCAGTGTACAGAAATGTTACTATTTTATCGCAAACTTTTCAGTACTCTAATGTCTATGATGGCAGAAACTGAAGTTCTGAGAATTTGAGAATTTTCTTGAAATGTGTTCCAAAGTTTTCAATGTTAATGGCAATTTATTTGTTTATCTAGGGTTTATCTTCACTTGCAGATTTTCAGATAAGAAACATATATGGCAACACATTGTTAAGAAGTAAGAGCTGTTGATCTAGAGCTATTATAATTCATAGCATTGTAGCAGGCTATAAAAACCCAGTAAGATGACAGAGTTATATGATGTGAGTGAGGAAGTTGCCATAGTCAACACCAGGGTAATGTGACTGGTTTGGCTTACTGTCCTTCACCTTTACACTTCTGAAAGTGTATGCCTAGTCTGTGATACTGACCTCCCCAGTTGGAGGAAACTTCTTAAGTCAAAGATGTACTCTCTTGTTAGGCTTGACATATCATAAATTCTCCCCCCACCCACTCAAAGATTATATTTTCTCAATTTAATAAAAGATAAGGTTTGAGGACAACTTTTAAATAAATACGGTTAAACTCAAGTAGATGAATATGTGTCAAATGATAACTTTTTTATAATAGAAGCTGAAAATGTATAGGCCATTATGTCTAATTGAAAGTTCTATAAAGCTCAATGTATTTCGATTTTGAGGTTTAGAATGAGAAAGACTTTCCTCCTGCAAACAGTTAGAGAAGTTGTTTTTCAGGTTTTAGTTTATTTTAAAATAGAAGTAGCCTTTTGGGGGAACAAAATGGCCTTACTGTTAACTCCAGTATTTAGAACCATCAAAAGCAGAGCTGTAATGTTGACTTGGGGCTGAGGGGAGTAGATCACTCAACACATTCCTTCCCTCTTCTCAGAGCCCTGTGTCCCACCCACACAACACCAAGGCACTGTGCAGAACCCAGTTTGGTACTTGTTGAATTTGCTGTGAAGACCAACTAAGGTTGATGAATGAATTAGTTGACATGAGCACTTTCCAACATAGGCCATTGAATAAATGAAAAAAACACATTAAGTTATAATACTAATAAATGCGTATAAATAAAGATAACACAATCCTCTTAAGATTTATTTTCACGTGTGACAATAACGTATCCCTTACAGGAAACTGAAAGCTGAAGACAGCCAAGAGGCTTATGAGATAGATCTAATGTGAAAATCATCACTCAAGATGCCTCCTGTCAGATGACACATGACGCCAGATAAAATGTTCAGTGCAATCAGAGTGTACAAAATTGTCGTTTTTATTCCTCTTATTGGGGTATCATTTTAAAAACTTTATTGGGTTTTTATTGTTGTTGTTTGATTCCCTAACCCTACAAAGAGCCTTCCTATTCCCCTTGCTGTTGGAGCAAACCATTACACCTTACTTCCAGCAAGGAAAGTGCTTTGACTTCTTGCTTCAGTCATCACCAGCAAGAGGGAACAAAACTGTTCTTTTGCATTTTGCCCCTGAGATATGGCATTGCACTGCTTATATGCCAAGCTAATTTATAGCAAGATATTGATCAAAGATACAAAGTTGATATTCAACCTCATGCCAAGGGCTCTCAAAGTATAATCTTTCTATAGCCAACTGCTAATGCAAATTAAAACGTATTTCATTTTAACATGGTTTTAAAATCAGTTTTTCATACTACCCTTTGCTGGAAGAAACTAAAAATACAGCAAATGCAGAACCACAAACAATTCGAATGGGGTAGAAACATTGTAAATATTTACTCTTTGCAAACCCTGGTGGTATTTTATTTTGTCTTCATTTCAATCATTGAAGTATATTCTTATTGGAAATGTACTTTTGGATAAGTAGGGCTAAGCCAGTTGGATCTCTGGTCGTCTAGTCATTGCCATAAGTAAACCTAGCAAAACCTTGTTCTATTTTTCAATCAAAAAGCAATTATAAATACGTATTACAAACAAGTGGATGTTTTTAATGACCAATTGAGTAAGAACATCCCTGTCTTAACTGGCCTAAATTTCTTCTGGTAGTGTCAGTTCAACTTTCAGAAGTGCCACTTAAGGAAGTTTGATTTTTGTTTTTGTAATGCACTGTTTTTAATCTCTCTCTCTCTCTCTTTTTTTTTTTTTTTGGTTTTAAAAGCACAATCACTAAAACTTTATTTGTAAACCATTGTAACTATTAACCTTTTTTGTCTTATTGAAAAAAAAATGTTGAGAAGCGTTTTTAACCTGTTTCGTTAATGCTCTATGTTTGTATTTGGAATATTGGAAAGATAACAGATGGTGAAGTAACATGCATACTTTATTGTGGGCCATGAACCAAATGGTTCTTACTTTTCCTGGACTTAAAGAAAAAAAGAGGTTCCAGTTTGTTGTGGCCGATGTCGAAACGTACAAGATTTCCTTAAAATCTCTAATAGAGGCATTACTTGCTTTCAATTGCCAAATGATGCCCTCTGACTAGTAGATTTCTGTGATCCTTTTTTGTCATTTTATGAATATCATTGATTTTATAATTGGTGCTATTTGAAGAAAAAAATGTACATTTATTCATAGATAGGTATCGGGTCTGACCCCAGTGGAAAACAAAGCCAAACAAAACTGAACCACAAAAAAAAAAGGCTGGTGTTCACCAAAAACTAAACTTGTTCATTTAGATAATTTGAAAAAGTTCCATAGAAAGGGCGTGCAGTACTAAGGGAACAATCCATGTGATTACTGTTTTCATTATGTTCATGTAAGGAGCCTCTTATTTTTAGCCATAATTTTGCATACTGAAAATCCAATAATCAGAAAAGTAATTTTGTCACATTATTTATTAAAAATGTTCTCAAATACATCTTTCTTTCTTGTGTTGATTTCTTTTTTCATTGTGTGCTGATCAAATTTATTCCATTCAATCACAAAGTCGTTCTGTCTTAACATTTCACCCCTGTATTATCAGATGAGTGAAAATTCTCAGTTAGTTGTATGAATAACCAGGCTTTACTGTAAGCAAAAATTTTACCTAACTCCTCTGAAATTAAAATTGTAAAATCAGTCAAGACCTAGAAGTTAATAATTGGATCAGAGACTAAGTCTTTAATATTAAGGGTATATTATATTTGTTTATGTATGTGTATCTGAATTTCAGTTAATCTATTATTTCTAAAATATTTGGGATTCAACTAGATAAATGTGATTTGTAAAGTTTGAGCCACCTGTGTTCTGTCAGCAAGAAAATTATATAAACCCGAAATGCTTATCAGTAACTATCTGCTTTCTTGTTACGAATTCATGTAAGATTTTAACGATACCTATCGTATACCAGGTTATACATTACTAAAGAAGTTAGTGTATTCAAGTATTCAACTTTAGATGAACAATATGGGCACCATGTCTTGGAAGTTCCAAGAGCAACAGAATCTGATGTAGGTTTTTTTCCCTTTCACATATATATTGCTCTTCTACCTAAATTTTGTGTTTATCAGAATTTGAAAATATGAGGGAAAACAGTGAACAAAAAGGGGTTTAATTTGAAATTTAATTTTATAAAAATGAAGTAATCACCAGCATCTACTTAAAGATGAACAGGTCCACAGGTCAAGAAGTCAATTTCTAAAAGCTACTTTAAGGAAAAATTAGAGGGACAGGTGTAATGACCTAATTTCTCTCTTCCCTTGGTGGGTTGACTATAAATAAGTTAGTCTCTCTCTTCATTTATAATATGTGATAATACATACCGATTATGTGTATCAGAGGACCTGGGTTTGAGTGCAGTTTTGTCCCAGCTGTGTTTCCTTGGAGATGTTACTCAACCTCTAAGTCTCAGGTACTTCACCTGTGTATTCAGTAATACCTACCTCATGGAGCTGTTGTCATGATTTACTGAGTTAATGTATATGATATGGACTCTGTAAACTCCATAAATGATACAAGATATTGTTATATTTATGGGCTGCAATTCATTACACATGCAATCCCCGCTTTTCATACCTAGTTTGTTTCTAAGTATTTGCATGAAAGTCAAAGAATAAGTGTGGTACGAGGATGAGGGTGCTTTCATTTCCGGTGAGTAAAATTCACTGTGAAATTCCTAATTGTGGAATAAATAATTGGAGTTTTTGTTTGTTTTGTTGCTCTTGAATTTGAGGGCCACACAGCGGGTGGTGTTATGGTGTCTGCAGCACACATTTCACAATTCGCAGGTACAGACATGTTACTTGAGTTCTCAACAATTAAACTTGTTGTTTATTTTGGGCTGCTATTCTGCCTAGTGGCAGAAAATATAATCTTAATTCCAGGTGAAGTCGACGATACCTGGCTTTTTTGATTATTTCATATACAGTCTGGATTTTCTTCTTTGCACAGAATGACATCTGAATTTCAGAGCTGTCCCCATGCGTAGAAAGTGTGGGTGGTCAGGAAGCAGGCGGCTTTGGGGATTGCTGTTTGTGGGTGGTCAGGAAGCAGGCGGCTTTGGGGATTGCTGTTGTCCAAGTTTCACTAACTCATCTTCATTAGTCAGAACTTGACTCTGTATCCTCTTCTCCCAACCTTAATGCCTCTTATCAGCCATTGATCCTCTCCTGATACTTCTAAGTCCTTCAATGTAGGGTGCGTGTAAGGAGTAAGGAAGGAGAGTTCCATATGCTCTTCTGTGCCATGCTGGGGCTCTAAGGACTTGGGACTTCCTTGGGGTCTCACAAGATACTACAATGGCCCCTAAACTGCCTGCTGCATTTGGACTGTCTGTTGGTCGAGGGAGGGGGTGAGAGCAGCTTCTGCAGTTTTGAAGAAAAGAGCCTAATCATTTGCATTTTGGAGACAATCCTATTTATGTTAAAAGTAGTTTGGTAGCTACTACCCTAACAAACTCAAAGATAAGTTTCATTGTAGTACAGCTGAAACTGAAATGAATCTTATAGTCACTAGTGTCTCACAATCACTTTCACCTTTTCATTGCTCGCTGTTAAAAAACACAAGTCTGAAAGAAACAGAGCATGCATCAAACTTTTGTTTACCTCATTAATACAGTAAACAGCAGAAAGACAAAGAGCAGTCGAATGGCAGCTGTGAAAGAAACCGAACTATGATTGCTGAGTTAGTAAACTTTCTTTCTTTCTTTTTTTTTGAGACAGTCTCACTCTGTCACCCAGGCTGGAGCGCAATGGCGTGATCTTGGTTCACTGCAACCCCCACCTCCCGGATTCAAGCAATTCTCCCTGCCTCAGCCTTCTGAGCCGCTGGGATTACAGGTGCCCACCACCACACCCGGCTGATTTTTGTACTTTTAGTAGAGACGAGGTTTCACCATGTTGGCCTGGCTAGTCTTGAACTCCTGACCTCACGCAATCCGCCTACCTCAGCCTCCCAAAGTGCTGAGATTACAAGCGTGAGCCACCGCCCCCAGCCGAGTTAGTCAGCTTTCTATAGGGCGATACAAACATGATACTAATTTTTACTGGGCTAGAGAATTATGACATCTATCTTTTTCTTTGGGTTAAATATAACCATTAACCTTCAAGACTACAGGAAGTCTGAAGCCGGCCACCTTTATCATTTGGAAATTATCTGTCGAAAATATACCTTGGTAATTTACATTCACTCGGGAGAATCAGATAAAGGTCCAACAGTGACTTAGTCTTGTTCATGTTTCCCCAGAAGCAGAGCTTGCGACAAAGACTTGAATGCACAGTTTATTTGGGATAGAATCCCAGGAAGTGGGAGTGTGAGGGGAATAAAATTCCATATAGATCCTTCAAAGTAGGTGAAGGTGCCTCTACCAGGGACTCTACTGGCTCTTCCGAGGAGCACACAGAACGCCTAACAGAACTTTTCACTGAAGGACGGTAGCCCAAAATTGTTCCCCATTAGCTGCAGGTTGCAGGCTGCAGGCGGGGCGGGGGATTTCACTTCCCAGTATTAGTGAGCAGACTAAGTGTGAATGGAAGTAAAGCAGAAAGAAGACATGCACATGGCAGGTAGTTGAGGTGGGAAGGTGCCAAGATGAGGTGAGTCTGAGCTCAAAGGGAACTTTTGGCCCTAGCAAAACCTCAAAGGCATCTATTGCTGGCGGGATTATTGGAAAACGTTTTAGCATGGTAACAAAAATCAAGCAATCATTAATTTACCATTTTTCAGATTTAACAAATTTTCCTTCATAATGTATACATATGAAGTTAGTTATAGGTATTTGAATTACTTTCACATTGGTGGAATTTTTACCAGTTATCAATTTCTGGTACTATAGCTGTTGAATTTAATTGACATTTAACATATTTTGAAATTTTTTACAGTATTAGCATTGAAACAAAACAAGAGCAAAAAGCATGGAGAAACACCATTGAGATGTGACTTGGATCCTTAGAGAAATAACCAGTTAGGCATTTTCTGGCAAAGCAACAAGCTTTACAGTACCACAGAAAGTAAAAGATCCACAGTAATTCAAGTTGTGCCTTCCAACACACACATATATGCACACACACATACACAATGTTATTGAAGTCAGGTAAAATTACGAAATTCCTCAAAGTGAAAAAAAGTTTCAAGCAAAGTTGAGCATGGTGTAACCAATTTATGTGTTTTGCAAAACTATCATTGAGACATTATATCATGACAAAAATTGGTAGCATTTCACAGTGACACACACAGTTTTTAAATTCAATGAAAATTACATTAAAAAGTACTTTAACATGTATACAATCCCATTGCCTTATATTGGGCTCATTATATTTACATAGATTGGTACTGTTAGGGACTGAATGTTTATGTCCTCCCTGAATTCATATGTTAAAATTCTAACCCCCAATGTGATGGGGCCTTTGGGAAGTCATTAGGTTTTGATGGTGGAGCCTTCATGAATACGATTAGTGCTCTTATCAACAACAACACGAAGAACAACAACAAACAAATGAACGAAAGCAACCCTAGAGAGCTCTTTCTTCTTTCTGCAATGAAACAAGGAAACGTCAGCAGTCTGCAACCCAGAAGAGGGCTATCACCAGAAGTCAGCTATGCTAGCCCTGTGATCTTGGACTTCCGCTTCCAAAACTGTGAGAAATAAATTTCTCCTGTTTACAAGCCACCCTGTCTATGGGACTTTGTTACAGAAGCTTGAACTGCCTAAGACAGGTACTTTTTAAAATTCAAATCTTTGACATAATCACTAGCTCCACATAGAAGTTAATCTCTCTTTCAGAAATTCTCTTTCTGTTTGGGAAAAACTCTGAGCTCTTCAACTTTGAGTAAAACAGCTTTTAATGTCTCTGGCTCACGTTACTTTTATAGCCTGCTCAGCTTCAGACATTTAAAAAAGTAACCTGGGGAAGTAGGGCTTCTTTTCCTGCCCAGTACCTGTACTTTGGCCTGCCTTCCTTGAAACTTTTAAGTCCTACTCTGGTGCCCGAGATGGGCCTGGGAAGGCAGTGCCAATAGGACTGGGTACTGGAGCCTGGAGAAGGACTAATGTAGGCCCAGGTCCCCCCGCATATGGGATTAATATTTGAGGAGCTGCAAAATTCAGAATAAATACCTATGGGGTACTCCCAGGACCCTGTAGCTGGCCTTCTGGTTCCAGAAGAGTGCAATCTATTGAGATCTACTATGTGCTAGAAACTAAGATAAACTCTAGAAATGCTCACAATGTAATGGGAGGCAGACTGTATTAATTCATTTTCACACTACTATGAAGGAATACCTGATGCTGGGTAATTTATAAAGGAAAGAGATTTAATTGACTCAGTTCTACATGGCTGGGGGAGGCTTAGGAAACTTACAATCATGGCAGAAGGGGAGGCAAACACGCACTTCTTCACATGGTGGTAGGAGTGAGAAGAATGAGAGTCCAGCAAAGGGAGAAGCCCCTTATGAAACCAACAAATCTCATGAGAACTCACTATGAGGAGAACAGCATGAGGGTAACCACCCCCATGATTTAATTACCTCCCACCGGCTCCCTCCCACGACACAGGGATTATAGGGACTACAGTTCAAGACGAGATTTGGGTGGGGACACAGCCAAGCCATATCAAAGACATGTACAACACTGTAAACAACGTAACAGAGGTATTTACACAGCAAATTGGTAGCTGATTGCTTATAATGGCAGACATTTTTTGCATAGGATTGAGTGAGGTTATGCTACCAGAATGGTACTGACATGACTGATTTGAGATGACTTAAATTATGACATAAACAGAGGCCCTGCAGAAGCATTTGCCCTCACCTGGTAGCCAGAGCAGCCCTCAACATTGGGAAGAAGCATATTTTAAAAGCAGCCTAATAAAAACCTGAGTTTTTATATGGAATGCCTATTTATTAATAGGCCTTATATTTTCCACAATGAGGGAGTATAGATACTATGTATTCAATATCTTACCTACCTGTTCTCTGTAGAGGTTATGCACAAGTCATCTCTCTAAAATGCCTCTTCTCTTGGTGTATAAAAGTGAGTGTTTATGTGTGTGTGTCTGTGATTGTGGTGGGGAAGTGAAAACAGAGTAAATGAAGTATGTGGGGTTTTATACCTGTTTTTGTTTTCAAACCTACAAGACAAAATTATGCAACACATCTTTAAGGGCTTGGAAAATGAAAGGCATTTGGAAAAGCTACTGTGTGGAATACCATAGGAAGTAAGTGATGAAGAAATGGATTACTAAAAAAATTGGTTATTTATTCTGTACCTGCTATAATTTCAACATACAATCAGATTAAATTTTAGCAAAAATTGGTGTGGAATGTAGTTTTAATCTGTTTGGATAGATGAAGAAAGTAATATTTTCAAAGACCAGGGACATTGCTGAAATTCACAATACAGAAATAGAAATAGAGTGTGGATATTGATTGTTTCAAGTCTAGCACTCTTTCCAAAAATTAAAACTTAAAAAACAAACAAACAACATGTCCTCACCACAGAAAATAAGTAGTTGAGGTGATGGATATGTTAATTAGCTTGATTTAATCACTTCACATTCTACATATATATCATAGCTTTGTATTCCATAAATATATACAATTATAATATCAATTTACAATAAAATTAAAAACAAACTGTCCTTCAAGAATAAGAATCAAGTTAACAAAAGTTAAAACAATAACCAACTTCCATTCTTAAATTAATTATAACTGAAATGTGAAAAAAAAAAAAAACAGGTGTCCATGTTGGCAACAGGGAGAGGGATAGATGCTAAAGGTGCTTTTGCCGAATATTTAAAAGCACTATCATCATTAATTAATATGTAAATTTTTAAATATTGTTTAGGCTTCCAAAGACCACATTTAAAAATAAGAACTAGTTTACAGTCCCACCAACAGTGTAAAAGTGTTCCTATTTCTCCACATCCTCTCCAGCACCTGTTGTTTCCTGATTTTTTAATGATGGCCATTCTAACTGGTGTGAGATGGTATCTCACTGTGGTTTTGATTTGCATTTCTCTGATGGCCAGTGATGATGAGCATTTCTTCATGTGTTTTCTGGCTGCATAAATGTCTTCTTTTGAGAAGTGTCTGTTCATGTGGAAGTCAGTGTGGCGATTACTCAGGGATCTAGAACTAGAAATACCATTTGACCCAGCCATCCCATTACTGGGTATATACCCAAAGGACTATAAATCATGCTGCTATAAAGACACATGCACACGTATGTTTATTGCGGCACTATTCACAATAGCAAAGACTTGGAACCAACCCAAATGTCCAACAACAATAGACTGGATTAAGAAAATGTGGCACATATACACCATGGAATACTATGCAGCCATAAAAAATGATGAGTTCGTGTCCTTTGTAGGGACATGGATGAAACTGGAAAACATCATTCTCAGTAAACTATCGCAAGGACAAAAAACCAAACACCGCATGTTCTCACTCATAGGTGGGAATTGAACAATGAGAACTCATGGACACAGGAAGGGGAACA
>NW_026652279.1:78783575-78797775 GCF_009828535.3 Hylobates moloch
AAAAAAAAAAAAAACAGGTGTCCATGTTGGCAACAGGGAGAGGGATAGATGCTAAAGGTGCTTTTGCCGAATATTTAAAAGCACTATCATCATTAATTAATATGTAAATTTTTAAATATTGTTTAGGCTTCCAAAGACCACATTTAAAAATAAGAACTAGTTTACAGTCCCACCAACAGTGTAAAAGTGTTCCTATTTCTCCACATCCTCTCCAGCACCTGTTGTTTCCTGATTTTTTAATGATGGCCATTCTAACTGGTGTGAGATGGTATCTCACTGTGGTTTTGATTTGCATTTCTCTGATGGCCAGTGATGATGAGCATTTCTTCATGTGTTTTCTGGCTGCATAAATGTCTTCTTTTGAGAAGTGTCTGTTCATGTGGAAGTCAGTGTGGCGATTCCTCAGGGATCTAGAACTAGAAATACCATTTGACCCAGCCATCCCATTACTGGGTATATACCCAAAGGACTATAAATCATGCTGCTATAAAGACACATGCACACGTATGTTTATTGCGGCACTATTCACAATAGCAAAGACTTGGAACCAACCCAAATGTCCAACAACAATAGACTGGATTAAGAAAATGTGGCACATATACACCATGGAATACTATGCAGCCATAAAAAATGATGAGTTCATGTCCTTTGTAGGGACATGGATGAAACTGGAGAACATCATTCTCAGTAAACTATCGCAAGGACAAAAAACCAAACACCGCATGTTCTCACTCATAGGTGGGAATTGAACAATGAGAACTCATGGACACAGGAAGGGGAACATCACATTCCGGGTACTGTTGTGGGGTGGGGGGTGAGGGGGGCGGGGACAGCATTAGGAGATATACCTAATGCTAAATGATGAGCTAATGGGTGCAGGAAATCAACATGGCACATGGATACATATGTAACAAACCTGCACATTGTGCACATGTACCCTAAAACCTAAAGTATAATAAAAATAAAAAATTAAAAAAAAAAAATAAGAAATTACAAATGATAATTTCCAAGCATTGCAAATGTGCATTTATATGCATATAAGATATACAATCCCATATTAATATTCTTAATATTAGAGGATTTTAACAATTTGACTTAAAAGCAATTTAACCTCCAAGTATACTTACCTTCATTTTATCGAAAAAAACCTTGAGAAGTTTTTCAAGGTTATGGAACATTGCTTAAGTCAGAATTTTTAATTGCATTGCCAAACCCAGCAATCTCATTGATCCCACTTAACGCCTCTCTCTATGGGAAAGTAAAATATTTTGGAGAGGTTTTAACATTTTTTTTAAATCTGACTTTTTAAAATGAGCTAATACATTTATAATACTACCTTATCATTTAAAAGTACTATGCTTGTAGTATTTTGGAGAAAAATAATTCAAGAAAACTATTAAGTTGCTTAGACTAATATGTACCTATGCATAGGATTAGCATATATTCAAAAGTTAATATATTTATCTGGATGATTTAAGATCAATTGTTAATTAAGCTGCACATGTTTCAAGTGTGCATAATTAAACAATCATTTTGAATAAACAGCATTCTGCCCTATAATATAGTGCCAAAAATATGACTACTGAACTATTCTAAAAAATTAGTCGCACTGCAACATAATCAAAAGAGTTTAATTAATTTACTCATCACCTTTTTCTCATACTCTTTACTCTGATTTCCATCTGGGTATTCATTCATTGATTCAGCAATCTAGTGAGCATTCATTACGTGCTAGGAACTAAGATAAACTCTGGGAGTGCTCACAATGAACGAACTAAGATAAACTCCGGGAGTGCTCACAACGTAATGGGAGGCAGACATACATAACAATGTAAACAGTGTAACAGAAGCGTTTAGGCAGCAATAAAGAAGTTTGTGGAGACTCCAAACAGGAATTGAAGACATGTTCTGTTTGGATTATGAAGGCTGAAAAAGCATCAATTAATCTATAACATAAAAAGCTTTCCTGTCTCAAAATTGTACTCCCTTCTACTTAAAAAAGCATGTAGAATACATTTTAAAATTAAGGTAAATTTAGATGAACAAAAAGGCCAGTTTTAATTATGTTTGAGAAATGTGATTTGGATTATTTGTTTTTATTCAATTTCCATCATTCTCCAACTAAAACAGTTTTAGAATCACACAAATCTAAAGAAATAATCAATAAAAGCATAAAAGGATTACGTGATAAAATACTTTAAGAGGATTGGAGACCAAATCATTTCCCTTTACATTTAATTTATCTCTTTTATATAGACTGTGTCAGTAACAATGCTTCTGAACACAGATTGTAAACACAAAGCACATAAAATCCAAGCCAGTGTAGCTAAGCAAGTCAGGGTAGCTAATTTATGGTGTCAGGAACTGAGAAGTACAACAAAGCGGCTCTGAGCAGACTTGGTTCAGCCAAGGCTCTGCCTCCATTTATCTGTGAATCTCTTTGCTCTACTTGGCTCCCCATGTTGCTTTCTTTCTCAAGCTGTTATCAATATGGCTGCAACAGACCACTGATCAGTCTCAAGCCACACGCAATAATACTCAGAGGCAGAGCGACAAAAGCTAGATAGCTTCTGAACAGTCTCTGAAAATGCATCCCAGTCATCTGAATTGTTATGCATGCTCTTGGCAGGACTAATTCTGTGTCCAGAGAACACCGTGTACTGTTTGGCTAAGCCTGTGTTCCCTTAGACCCATCAGGTCCTCTACTGGAATGGACTTATCTGTTACCCTTGAAGTATGTGGACTGTTTGTTGAAGAGAATGAATGATCAGAAAGCAACCAACAGTGAATAAAACACACACCTCCTCACTCGTATATTTAGCAATTAGTCTGTGCTCTGTATTTAGCCCTTATGTATGGTTTATGCAGTAACTTTTTAATGTACTTAATTATGTATTTATTAAAATTTTTGCGGGTACATAATAAGTGTATATATTTATGGGGACTTTTTAAGTGGCTACAAATTTTTGACACTTCTCTCATCAAGAGGCAAGGTCTATGACCTGTCCCTTTGAATCATGGTAAGATTGTGACTGCTCCAATTAATAAAGAAAGGTTATTGACTTCTGAGTTTAGGTCATTCAAGTTCATACAACTTCCTCCTGGTTCCTTCCACATTTCCTCTGCAGAAGCTTACCCTTGGAATCCAGCTGCTCTGCTATAAAAATCCTAGCTACCAATAAAGGTCTTGTGTGGGTCCACAGTCCCAATCCAGTCCAGCCTGTTATGGGATTCTGATGATGATTCCAATTCTTAGCCATTTGAGTCATCACAGTATCACAGCATCCCAGCTGGAGCCCCAGATTTCATAGAGAGCTGTAAGTTCAAGGCACAGATTTCCCAGCTGTTCCTTGAATTTCTAACCTACCAAATCCATGGGCATAAAATTAATGATACTTTATGCCACTAAGTTTGGAGTGGTTTGTTGCACAGCAATAACCAGAACTTCTTAAATGTCTCCAGTAAATAGAAAATCTATAAACTTGGGAAAAGGAAGAAAAAAGATCTAAAAATGCGAGTTGCCAAGCATTTAAGCAACAGCATATGTTTTGAGATGGGAGGATGTTTTTGAAATAGGATGATGGTAAACAAAACCCTATATTATATGTCCAGTATCATCCTTAATGATTCAAGTAGGACATTTTTCAGCTGTAAAGAGTCTGCTGCCCCCTAACACGCAATTTAAGTCACTGGTTCTCAGATTTTACTTTATAAACGAGAAATGTGATGTTTCTTCCCCTTGGCTGTATGTGCCAGAGAAGCTACAGGAGTTTTTGAGAG
This sequence comes from Hylobates moloch, assembly GCF_009828535.3. NCBI lineage: Eukaryota > Metazoa > Chordata > Mammalia > Primates > Hylobatidae > Hylobates > Hylobates moloch. The sequence continues at coordinate 78,787,356 of NW_026652279.1, forward strand.
AAATCTGAAGTTCAGGGGGAAACTTTTCTGCTTATAATTGGGGCCTAAATCACTCACTTAGATTATAACAATCAAATAATTGCCCTTGCTTTCTCTTCCTATCTTTAATTTTTGTTGTTGTTTATTCCTTCTCGGTAACTTCAGCAAAGCAAGAAAAACCATCAGGTATAAGAATAGAAAATATACTAATATTTAATCTCTATAGTAGAAATAAATGCTTAGTAAGGAAAGTATAAAATTAAAAACTGGTAGAGTATTTCCCTGCTTCTTTACAGTATTTCTGGAATTTTACTCTTTGCAACATATTTTCAAACAGATTTTAAAATATAATATTCATCATACCTTAAATATGAGATAATGGAGGCTCAAGGAGGCTCTATGTCTTGCCCAAGGTCACACAATTAGGCTAGGACTCACACAATTAGGCGAGGACTCATACACAGACAAAAGTCCATTGTTGGTTGGGTGTGGTAGCTCATGCCTGCAATCCCAGCACTTCGGGAGGCCAAGGCAGGAGTATCTCTTGAGCCTAGGACTTAAAGACCAGCCTGGCTACATAGAAAAGTCCCATCTCTCCAAAAAAAAAAAAAGAAAAATGAGCAAGGTGTGGTGCATTCCTGTGGTCCTGTGGTCTAAGCTACTTGGGAGACTTAGGTGGGAGGATCGCTTGAGCCTGGGAGATGGAGGCTGTAGTGAACCGTGATCACACGCTCCACTCAGCCTGGGCAACAGAGTGAGACCAGGTCTCCAAAAAAAAGTTCATTGATATAGATTTGACTTCAAAACATTGTATACCAAGCCTCCACTTCCATCTATTTATAATTTATATATTAGTATTCTTATATTAATGTTTTATAGAGAGTAAAATTGAATTTTAATGGAGTGATGAAATGCATCACGGTGTATCACCTGAATTTACTGCATTACCAATTTAAATAACATATGTATTTTAATACCTTCCCCAATTTCCTTAAGGACCTCATCCCGTTGCAGGTATTGAATTGCTAGTCTTTCCCCACCTAAAATTATCCGGGAGTTACCAGAGATTACTAAATCCAAAGGGGGATTCTGAAGCATAAATATCAGAGAGAGATCAGTGAACTGAAGTTGAGTATTGCCATTCATTTTTGGAATCTGGGGTCAGAATTATAAGTAGTCCTGCACAGTTATTTATGAACTTCCAGGTGCTACTGCCTTCTAGGAATCTACCTAAAACATAGTACATTCTCATGCTCACTGTCAAGGAAATAGATCATATTTTTGACTGTATTCCATGGACTTCCAGGATAGCATGTTGACCTAGAAATAGCTCCCTCCCAAGAACCTGTAGTGATTGAACCAACATCTCCTGCTTAGATTTCCCATTTTCTCAGGGTCTGCTTTGCCTTTGTATCAAGCTTTTGTCTGGTGCTATTTTGGTTTATCAAAAACATCTCATTACCTTCTAATGCAAGGCAAATGTGTTCTCAGTGCAACCACCATAGGTATACTTTTAAAATGTAGTTTTGGTCACCATTTCTTCCTTTCAAAGCTCTCTTGGCTTCTTGTCTCACTCAGAGTAAAAAGGCAATACAACATGAGCTCTCCTCCCCCTTACTTTTATCACCTACAATTTTGGCCTCCAGTGCCATGGCCTCCTTGCTCTTCCAAGAATAAATCTTGTAAGCTCCCACCTCTGGATACTTGCATTTGATATTCCAAGACTGATCTATTTCTTGAGCTATTCCCATGTCTCACTCACTTATATCATATCTTTGCTTTCTAAATAAGGTCGTCTGTGACTACCCTATTTCAAATCGTACCTCACCAACCATACTTTCTCCTTTCATGCCAATTTTTTCCCATAGTAATTGTCCCTTTGGCATTTTCCTTGTTAATCATCTGTTCCCCAGAAAAAGCAAAACACTTTCAGGGTAGGAATTACTGTGTTTTCTTCACAGCACCTAGAACAAAGCCTGGTATAACATAGGCCCTCAAAAATATGTACTGTATATTGTGTAAGTTCAGTAGGAAAGGCAACTGTACGCGGCACAAGCAATAACAAAAGGTTATTTAGGTGAGAACCCTTTATTCTGGGGCTGGCCCCTGTAGAGGGTCTCTTAAATATCCCATTGTAGAGTAAGTAGACACCCACCGCCCTAAGTGAAATATTAGGAGTCTTTTATTTCTGTGGACCTTGAGAAAAGTTATCACTTTTCTGAAGAGATGGAAAAAGATGAGACAACACTTTTAAAGCCCAAACATTTTCTGGGCAGGAAATAACAGAGATTCAGCCTCTGTTCCCTCAAATAAGAAGCTAGTAAGATTTATGCAAGCGGAACTTCACCCCCTTACATCCATTTTTTTTTTCTCATTACACACTCAGATTCCATGATCTGTCATTAAAATCACTCTTGTCAATTCTACTGTGTTTTCTTCATCCTTTCACTCTTCTCACTCTCATTTCTCAAACTTCTAACTCATCTTCCCCAAGGATTAATGTTTCAGCAAATTATCTTGCTTATTATTTCATTAAGAAAAAAACAAAACAGAGGAGAATTTTCCCCACATCTTCTACCAACCACCAACACGCCCACATTAGTACTCACTCACTCTCAGCCCTGTTAAAGTGGATGAACTCTCCTGGCTCATCCACTTTAACACTGGCCCCTCGATTTGTCCATTTGAACCTACTCCCTCTCACCTATTCAAGGTCATCAGTCTCGCAATTGTCCTCTTCTCTTCTCTTCATAGTCATTTTTTCCCACACGATTATAAGCTGAAAAAACCTGTTACGACATCTTCAATCTCAAAATTCTCTCTGGGACCCACATCTCCTTCCCCTGTCCCATTTCTCTGTTTCTCTTGTAAGTGTTTTGTGCTGTCACATGTCACTTAACTATGGGGATTTGTTTTGAGAAATCATCCTTAGGTGATTTCATCATTGTGTGGACATCATAAAGTGTACTTACACAAGCCTAGACAGTATAGCCAACTCCATGCCTAGGCTGTATGTATACACCTAGATCTATACATTTGGATGAATCGTTACCTTTTGTAATCAGTATCAAATTGTTATCTATGAGAAAAATATTTTACATGATCCTGCTTTATTTTTCTCTACAGCATTTTTCAGACATTTATATTTCCTCGTTTATTGTTTGTGTCCTCTCACTAGAATGTAACCTCCAAGAGGGTAAAAAATTTGATCTATTTACTGCTGCATCTGCAACTTCTATCACATTGCCAGCAGGCATGAACAATTTTGTTGAGTTAATTAGTGAAATTGCTAAGAGTGATAGTTAATTTTTCTTCCTAGTTTATGAGGTTCTCTGCAGAACACTGTCTCATTCACATTCTTATTGATGCATCAATAATTGTGTGAATGTATTACTCTTTGCTATATGTTATAAATGAGGAAAGAGATTTAGAAATGTCCAAGGGCTTACATGAGTTCAGAGGAGTCGGATGTGGCAGAAGGAAGACTTGAATCAAGGCTGTGTGTCTACTTGGCTGTTCTCAACTGCTACTCTATTTGGCTCCTTACACTTGAAATATTCTAAAATCACAATAGTCTCCATTCTATTTATTTAGTAGGACTGCACGTTTCTTGAACCTAACTTTTTTCTTCTCTCCTCAACTTCTGAACGTAAATCATTTTGAATTTTAATCTGAGTTTCGGCAAAGAAGACAGGGGTGACTCCATTTCTCTGTGTTCGTCTGCATCTCTCTGCCTCTGTCTCTCTTTCTCTTTCTCTCTCTCTTTCTCTCTTCCTCTCTCTCTGTTTCTCTTTCACTTTCTGAAAATTGGTCTTTCTGTTATTTGCATTGTTTCTTAGGTTAAAAAATTCAGACAGAGGAAAGGATTCAACTTTTGTTTTATATGCCAACCTTCCCAAGTTACTGAGAAGAATTGCTCTAAGAAGAGAGTTTGCTAGGTTTTCTATTACTGCATATTCAGTAATAAGTCTAAAACCATAGAAAAGAAAATTTGATTATAAAATAATCTTGAGAGATAAAACATTAAAAAACAGTATTTTATTGACATTTTAATTTTCTTTCATTTTCATATTCTAAAATTCTTTAAACTGCAGCCAGAATATCACAGATAAATGAAATAAGTGATTGAGATCCTAAATTTTTACCAAAAAAAATATAGAAACTTCATAATGTAATTCACTCCTAATACCTTTCTTCTTAAATTTAAATTATTTTTGATTTAAAGAGAAAATGTTTTCTTCCAAATATGACTGTTAGAGTATGTACCTAGGCAGACATAAGCAGGGCAGGAAATTCCCCTTCTCCTAGCCCCACCAACCAGGAATGTCAGTTGAGCATCAGGTGATGGTCAGGTGGCTGCTAAATGGTCTCTCTAAATTAATTGTTTGCAGCCAACACCAGAGAAAGGCAGTCTCCCAATAGATAGAAACACCTAAAGCTGGTGATCAGCAGCATCCCAATAAGATCTCAGGATTTGGGTAAATGGACTCAAGCATGTGCATTAAGATGCAAAATGGCTGAGTTTAACTAGTATGTGACCTTCTTCTAGAAGCATTCAACTGGTAAAGGAAAAACATCTCAAATGAGCATGTGCAAAACTTCAGCAAACATACTGTGCATGTGGTGCCTCCCAAGTATAGGCAGGCCACTGTGCATCCAGATATCCCACCCCAAGGGAGGAATCCGTGGAGAAGAAGCCCAAACCCCAGAATCATGCCAGTGCATAAAACCCTAAGTCAAGGGTCAGACAGCACACTTGGATCTCTCACGTTGCCAACTTGGCCCTCTTCCAAGTGTACTTTGCTTCCTTTTGTTCTTGCTCTAGAACTTTTTAACAAACTCTCACTCCTGCTCTAAAACTTGCCTCAGTCTATTACTCTGCCTTATGTCCCTCAGATGAATTCTTTCCTCCCAGGAGGTAAGAATCCAATTACTGCAGACCCATATGGATTTGCTGCTTCTACATGACTATGAAGGTTTATAAACAGTTTAGAATTTTAGCTTCATGTATTGATGAAAAACAGGACATGCTACCCCAAGATATGGCACCTTGGCATTTGAGGAAGCAGCAGAAGTGGGAAAGTCACTCTCACCTTCCCCTCACTCTTCTCCCCTGAAGCAGGCCATAAAACCTAGGAGGGTCATTTTCTGATCTTTCTCCTTGCTGAAGACCCTCATGTGACAGGTATTTTGTTCTATAGCCAGAGGAAAGGAGTGTCAGAGAAGGACTCCAAGAAGAATCTGAACGAACAAGTCTTACTAAATTCTCCCCAGTTTACCTCTGCTGGGTCATACCCTGCTGTCCTTAAATAATACGTCTTGCAAAACTGTCCAGAAAATATACACATTTCCCTGTTTCTTTGGGTCTTCATTTCCGAAGGCTCCTATGTCAAATGGAACTTATGTTAAACACATTTGTCTGCTTTTCTCTTGTCAATCTGTCTTTTGTTATAGGAGCCTCAGCGATGAACTTTGTGATCAGTGAAGAAATATATTAATTTTGTCCCCTACACCCTGCTATTTCAGAAGAGAAGTTTTTTAGTTTAATCCCTCCTGTCTTCCTTTAAAATGATTACCAATAATTTTACTAAATTATCAGAATAACTTATCCTGCTGAAAGTCCAGCTCAATGGCAAATTGCCTAAATGCCAAATTTGTCTACTTGTTTTATGTTAGCAAATTTGAAATTCCCTTTTTTCATATAATTTATCATGCAACATTTAAAAATCTCAGATGTATTTTGATACTATATAAAAAGTAAATCTTGAAAACAAATACAATTGTAAATAAAAAGCTTTGCTTTTGGCTTACACTTATCCTGTTAAGAATGGCTCCATTATCGGGGGGTGGAGCCAAGATGGCCGAATAGGAACAGCTCCAGTCTACAGCTCCCAGTCTGAGCGACACAGAAGACGGGTGATTTCTGCACTTCCGTTTGAGGTACCGCGTTCATCTCACTAGGGAGTGCCAAACAGTGGGTGCAGGACAGTCGGTGCAGCGCACTGCGTGTGAGCCGAAGCAGGGTGAGGGATTGCCTCACTCAGGAAGCACAAGGGGTCACGGAGTTCCCTTTCCTAGTCAAAGAAAGGGGTAACAGACGGGACCTGGAAAATCGGGTCAGTCCCACCCTAATACCGTGCTTTTCCAATGGGCCTGGAAAACGGGACACCAGGAGATTGTGTCCCACAACTGGCTCGGAGGGTCCTATGCCCACGGAGTCTCGCTGACTGCTAGCACAGCAGGCTGACATCAAACTGCAAGGCGGCAGCAAGGCTGGGGGAGGGGCGCCCGCCATTGCCCAGCCTTGCTTAGGTAAACAAAGCAGCCAGGAAGCTCGAACTGGGTGGAGCCCACCACAGCTCAAGGAGGCCTGCCTGCCTCTGTAGGCTCCACCTCTGGGGGCAGGGCACAGACAAACAAAAATTCAGCAGGAACCTCTGCAGACTTAAATGTCCCTGTCTGACTGACAGCTTTGAAGAGAGTAGTGGTTCTCCCAGCATGCAGCTGGAGATCTGAGAATGGACAGACTGCCTCCTAAAGTGGGTCCCTCACCCCTGAGCAGCCTAACTGGGAGGCACCCCCCCAGTAGGGACAGACTGACACCTCACTCAGCCGGGTACTCCTCTGAGACAAAACTTCCAGAGGAACTATCAGACAGCTGAATTTGTGGTCTCACGAAAATCCACTGTTCTGCAGCCACTGCTGCTGACACCCAGCCAAACAGGGTCTGGAGTGGACCTCTAGCAAACTCCAACAGACCTGCAGCTGAGGGTCCTGTCTGGTAGAAGGAAAACTAACTAACAGAAAGGACATCCACACCAAAAACACATCTGTACATCACCATCATCAGAGACCAAAAGTAGATAAAACCACAAAGATGGGGAAAAAACAGAGCAGAAAAACTGGAAACTCTAAAAAGCAGAGCACCTCTCCTACTCCAAAGGAACGCAGTTCCTTATCAGCAACGGAACAAAGCTGGACGGAGAATGACTTTGACGAGTTGAGAGAAGGCGGCTTCAGACGATCAAACTACTCCAAGCTACGGGAGGAAATTCAAAACAATAACAAAGAAGTTAGAAACTTTGAAAAAAAATGAGATGAATGGATAACTAGAATAACCAATGGAGAGAAGGGCTTAAAGGAGCTGATGGAGCTGAAAGCCAAGTTTCAAGAACTACGCGAAGATTGCAGAAGCCTCGGGAGCCGATGCGACCAACTGGAAGAAAGGGTATCAGTGATGGAAGATGAAATGAATGAAATGAAGTGAGAAGGGAAGTTTAGAGAAAAAAGAAGAAAAAGAAATGAACAAAGCCTCCAAGAAATTTGGGACTATGTGAAAAGACCAAACCTACGTCTGATTGGTGTACCTGAAAATGAGGGGGAGAATGGAACCAAGTTGGAAAACACTGCAAGATATTATCCAGGAGAACTTCCCCAATCTAGCAAGGCAGGCAAACATTCAGATTCAGGAAATACAGACAACGCCACAAAGATACTCCTCGAGAAGAGCAATTCCAAGACACATAATTGTCAGATTCACCAAAGTTGAAATGAAGGAAAAAATGTTAAGTGTGGCCAGAGAGAAAGGTCGGGTTACCCACAAAGGGAAGCCCATCAGACTAACAGCTGATCTCTCGGCAGAAACTCTACAAGCCAGAAGAGAGTGGGGGCCCATATTCAACATTCTTAAAGAAAAGAATTTTCAACCCGGAATTTCATATCCAGCCAAACTAAGCTTCATAGGTGAAGGAGAAATAAAATACTTTACAGACAAACAAATGCTGAGTGATTTTGTCACCACCAGGCCTGCCCTAAAAGAGCTCCTGAAGGAAGCACTAAACATGGAAAGGAACAACCGGTACCAACCCCTACAAAAACATGCCAAATTGTAAAGACCATCAAGGCTAGGAAGAAACTGCATCAACTAACAAGCAAAATAACCAACTAAAATCATGATGACAGGATCAGATTCACACATAACAATATTAACTTTAAATGTAAATGGGCTAAATGCTCCAATTAAAAGACACAGACTGGCAAACTGCATAAGGAGTCAAGACCCATCAGTGTACTATACTCAGGAAACCCAACTCACGTGCAGAGACACACATAGACTCAAAATAAAAGGATGGAGGAAGATCTATCAAGCAAATGGAAAACAAAAAAAGGCAGGGGTTGCAATCCTAGTCTCTGATAAAATAGACTTTAAACCAACAAAGATCAAAAGAGACAAAGAAGGCCATTACATAATGGTAAAGGGATCAATTCAACAAGAAGAGTTAACCATCCTAAATATATATGCACCCAACACAGGAGCACCCAGATTCATAAAGCAAGTCCTGAGTGACCTACAAAGGGACTTAAACTCTCACACAATAATAATGGGAGATTTTAACACCCCACTGTCAACATTAGACAGATCAATGAGACAGAAAGTTAACAAGGATATCCAGGAATTGAACTCAGCTCTGCACAAAGTGGACCTAATAGACATCTACAGAACTCTCCACCCCAAATCAACAGAATATACATTTTTTTCAGCACCACACCACACCTATTCCAAAATTGACCACATAGTTGGAAGTAAAGCACTCCTCAGCAAATGTAAAAGAACAGAAATTATAACAAACTGTGTCTCAGACCACAGTGCAATCAAACTAGAACTCAGGATTAAGAAACTCACTCAAAACTGCTCAACTACATGGAAACTGAACAACCTGTTCCTGAATGACTATTGGATACATAATGAAATGAAGGCAGAAATAAAGATGTTCTTTGAAACCAATGAGAACAAAGACACAACATACAAGAATCTCTGGGACACATTCAAAGCAGTGTGTAGAGGGAAATTTAGAGCACTAAATGCCCACAAGAGAAAGCAGGAAAGATCCAAAATTGATAACCTAACATCACAATTAAAAGAACTAGAAAAGCAAGAGCAAACACATTCAACAGCTAGCAGAAGGCTAGAAACAACTAAAATCAGAGCAGAACTGAAGGAAATAGAGACACGAAAAACCCTTCAAAAAATTAATGAATCCAGGAGCTGGTTTTTTGAAAAGATCAACAAAATGGATAGATCACTAGCAAGACTAATAAAAAGGAAAAGAGAGAAGAATCAAATAGATGCAATAAAAAATGAAAATGGGGATATCACCACCGATGCCACAGAAATACAATCTACCATCAGAGAACACTACAAACACCTCTATGCAAATAAACTAGAAAATCTAGAAGAAATGGATAAATTCCTCGACAAATACACCCTCCCAAGATTAAACCAGGAAGAAGTGGAATCTCTGAATAGACCAATAACAGGCTCTGAAATTGTGGCAATAATCAATAGCTTACCAACCAAAAAGAGTCCAGGACCTGATGGATTCACAGCCAAATTCTACCAGAGGTACAAAGAGGAACTGGTACTATTACTTCTGAAACTATTCCAATCAATAGAAAAAGAGGGAATCCTCCCTAACACATTTTATGAGGCCAGCATTGTCCTGATACCAAAGCCTGGCAGAGACATAACCAAAAAAGAGAATTTCAGACCAATATCCTTGATGAACATTGATGCAAAAATCCTCAATAAAATACTGGCAAACCGAATCCAGCAGCACATCCAAAAGCTTATACACCATGATCCATGATCAAGTGGGCTTCATCCCTGGGATGCAAGGCTTGTTCAACATATGCAAATCAGTAAATGTAATCCAGCATATAAACAGAACCAAAGACAAAAACCACATGATTATCTCAATAGATGCAGAAAAGGCCTTTGACGAAATTCAACAATGCTTCATGCTAAAAACTCTCAATAAATTAGGTATTGATGGGACGTATCTCAAAATCATAAGAGCTATCTATGACAAACCCACAGCAAATATCATACTGAATGGGCAAAAACTGGAAGCATTCCCTTTGAAAACTGGCACAAGACAGGGATGCCCTCTCTCACCACTCCTATTCAACATAGTGCTGGAAGTTCTGGCCAGGGCAATCAGGCAGGAGAAGGAAATAAAGGGTATTCAATTAGGAAAAGAGGAAGTCAAATTGTCCATTTGCAGATGACATGATTTTATATCTAGAAAACCCCATTGTCTCAGCCCAAAATCTCCCTAAGCTGATTAGCAACTTCAGCAAAGTCTCAGGATACAAAATCAATGTAAAAAATCACAAGCATTTTTGTACACCAATCATAGACAAACAGAGAGCCAAATCATGAGTGAACTCCCATTCACAATTGCTTCAAAGAGAATCAAATACCTAGGAATCTAACTTACAAGGGATGTGAAGGACCTCTTCAAGGAGAACTACAAACCACTGCTCAATGAAATAAAAGAGGATACAAACAAATGGAAGAACATTCCATGCTCATGGGTAGGAAGAATCAATATCGAGAAAATGGCCATACTGCCCAAGGTAATTTATAGATTCAATGCCA
>NW_026652279.1:78798175-78837819 GCF_009828535.3 Hylobates moloch
AAGCCAGAAGAGAGTGGGGGCCAATATTCAACATTCTTAAAGAAAAGAATTTTCAACCCAGAATTTCATATCCAGCCAAACTAAGCTTCATAGGTGAAGGAGAAATAAAATACTTTACAGACAAACAAATGCTGAGTGATTTTGTCACCACCAGGCCTGCCCTAAAAGAGCTCCTGAAGGAAGCACTAAACATGGAAAGGAACAACCGGTACCAACCCCTACAAAAACATGCCAAATTGTAAAGACCATCAAGGCTAGGAAGAAACTGCATCAACTAACAAGCAAAATAACCAACTAAAATCATGATGACAGGATCAGATTCACACATAACAATATTAACTTTAAATGTAAATGGGCTAAATGCTCCAATTAAAAGACACAGACTGGCAAACTGCATAAGGAGTCAAGACCCATCAGTGTACTATACTCAGGAAACCCAACTCACGTGCAGAGACACACATAGACTCAAAATAAAAGGATGGAGGAAGATCTATCAAGCAAATGGAAAACAAAAAAAGGCAGGGGTTGCAATCCTAGTCTCTGATAAAATAGACTTTAAACCAACAAAGATCAAAAGAGACAAAGAAGGCCATTACATAATGGTAAAGGGATCAATTCAACAAGAAGAGTTAACCATCCTAAATATATATGCACCCAACACAGGAGCACCCAGATTCATAAAGCAAGTCCTGAGTGACCTACAAAGGGACTTAAACTCTCACACAATAATAATGGGAGATTTTAACACCCCACTGTCAACATTAGACAGATCAATGAGACAGAAAGTTAACAAGGATATCCAGGAATTGAACTCAGCTCTGCACAAAGTGGACCTAATAGACATCTACAGAACTCTCCACCCTAAATCAACAGAATATACATTTTTTTCAGCACCACACCACACCTATTCCAAAATTGACCACATAGTTGGAAGTAAAGCTCTCCTCAGCAAATGTAAAAGAACAGAAATTATAACAAACTGTGTCTCAGACCACAGTGCAATCAAACTAGAACTCAGGATTAAGAAACTCACTCAAAACTGCTCAACTACATGGAAACTGAACAACCTGTTCCTGAATGACTATTGGATACATAATGAAATGAAGGCAGAAATAAAGATGTTCTTTGAAACCAATGAGAACAAAGACACAACATACCAGAATCTCTGGGACACATTCAAAGCAGTGTGTAGAGGGAAATTTAGAGCACTAAATGCCCACAAGAGAAAGCAGGAAAGATCCAAAATTGATAACCTAACATCACAATTAAAAGAACTAGAAAAGCAAGAGCAAACACATTCAACAGCTAGCAGAAGGCTAGAAACAACTAAAATCAGAGCAGAACTGAAGGAAATAGAGACACGAAAAACCCTTCAAAAAATTAATGAATCCAGGAGCTGGTTTTTTGAAAAGATCAACAAAATGGATAGATCGCTAGCAAGACTAATAAAAAGGAAAAGAGAGAAGAATCAAATAGATGCAATAAAAAATGAAAATGGGGATATCACCACCGATGCCACAGAAATACAATCTACCATCAGAGAACACTACAAACACCTCTATGCAAATAAACTAGAAAATCTAGAAGAAATGGATAAATTCCTTGACAAATACACCCTCCCAAGATTAAACCAGGAAGAAGTGGAATCTCTGAATAGACCAATAACAGGCTCTGAAATTGTGGCAATAATCAATAGCTTACCAACCAAAAAGAGTCCAGGACCTGATGGATTCACAGCCAAATTCTACCAGAGGTACAAAGAGGAACTGGTACTATTACTTCTGAAACTATTCCAATCAATAGAAAAAGAGGGAATCCTCCCTAACACATTTTATGAGGCCAGCATTGTCCTGATACCAAAGCCTGGCAGAGACATAACCAAAAAAGAGAATTTCAGACCAATATCCTTGATGAACATTGATGCAAAAATCCTCAATAAAATACTGGCAAACCGAATCCAGACACCATGATCCATGATCAAGTGGGCTTCATCCCTGGGATGCAAGGCTTGTTCAACATATGCAAATCAGAACAGAACCAAAGACAAAAACCACATGATTATCTCAATAGATGCAGAAAAGGCCTTTGACGAAATTCAACAATGCTTCATGCTAAAAACTCTCAATAAATTAGGTATTGATGGGACGTATCTCAAAATCATAAGAGCTATCTATGACAAACCCACAGCAAATATCATACTGAATGGGCAAAAACTGGAAGCATTCCCTTTGAAAACTGGCACAAGACAGGGATGCCCTCTCTCACCACTCCTATTCAACATAGTGCTGGAAGTTCTGGCCAGGGCAATCAGGCAGGAGAAGGAAATAAAGGGTATTCAATTAGGAAAAGAGGAAGTCAAATTGTCCATTTGCAGATGACATGATTTTATATCTAGAAAACCCCATTGTCTCAGCCCAAAATCTCCCTAAGCTGATTAGCAACTTCAGCAAAGTCTCAGGATACAAAATCAATGTAAAAAATCACAAGCATTTTTGTACACCAATCATAGACAAACAGAGAGCCAAATCATGAGTGAACTCCCATTCACAATTGCTTCAAAGAGAATCAAATACCTAGGAATCTAACTTACAAGGGATGTGAAGGACCTCTTCAAGGAGAACTACAAACCACTGCTCAATGAAATAAAAGAGGATACAAACAAATGGAAGAACATTCCATGCTCATGGGTAGGAAGAATCAATATCGAGAAAATGGCCATACTGCCCAAGGTAATTTATAGATTCAATGCCATCCCCATCAAGCTACCAATGACTTTCTTCACAGAATTGGAAAAAGCTACTTTAAAGTGCATGTGGAACCAAAAAAGAGCCCGCATCACCAAGTCAATCCTAAGCCAAAAGAACAAATCTGGAGGCATCACGCTACCTGACTTCAAACTATACTACAAGGCTACAGTAACCAAAACAGCATGGTACTGGTACCAAAACAGAGACATAGATCAATGGAACAGAACAGAGCCCTCAGAAATGATGCCACATATCTACAACTATCTGATCTTTGACAAACCTGACAAAAACAAGAAATGGGGAAAGGATTCCCTATTTAATAAATGGTGCTGGGAAATCTGGCTAGCCATATGTAGAAAGCTGAAACTGGATCCCTTCCTTACACCTTATACAAAAATTAATTCAAGATGGATTAAAGACTTACATGTTAGACCTAAAACCATTAAAATCCTACAAGAAAACCTAGGCAATACCATTCAGGACATAGGCATGGGCAAGGACTTCATGTCTAAAACACCAAAAGCAATGGCAACAAAAGCCAAAATTGACAAATGGGATTTAATTAAACTAAAGAGCTTCTGCATAGCAAAAGAAACTACTATCAGAGTGAACAGGCAACCTACTCATCTGACAAAGGGCTAATATCCAGAATCTACAATGAACTCAAACAAATTTACAAGAAAAAAACAAACAACCCCATCAAAAAGTGGGTGAAGGACATGAACAGACACTTCTCAAAAGAAGACATTTATGCAGCCAAAAAACACATGAAAAAATGCTCATCATCACTGGCCATCAGAGAAATGCAAATCAAAACCACAGTGAGATACCATCTCACACCAGTTAGAATGGCCATCATTCAAAAGTCAGGAAACAACAGGTGCTGGAGAGGATGTGGAGAAATAGGAACACTTTTACACTGTTGGTGGGACTGTAAACTAGTTCAACCATTGTGGAAGTCAGTGTGGTGATTCCTCAGGGATCTAGAACTAGAAATGCCATTTGACCCAGCCATCCCATTACTGGGTATATACCCAAAGGACTATAAAGCATGCTGCTATAAAGACACATGCACACGTATGTTTATTGTGGCACTATTCACAATAGCAAAGAGTTGGAACCAACCCAAATGTCCAACAACGATAGACTGGATTAAGAAAATGTGGCACATATACACCATGGAATACTATGCAGCCATAAAAAATGATGAGTTCATGTCCTTTGTAGGGACATGGATGAACCTGGAAAACATCATTCTCAGTAAACTATCGCAAGGACAAAAAACCAAACACCGCATGTTCTCACTCATAGGTGAGAATTGAACAATGAGAACTCATGGACACAGGAAGGGGAACATCACACTCCGGTGATTGTTGTGGGGTGGGGGGAGCGGGGAGGGACAGCATTAGGAGATATACCTAATGCTAAATGACGAGTTAATGGGTGCAGCAAAACAACATGGCACATGGATACATATGTAACAAACCTGCACATTGTGCACATGTACCCTAAAACCTAAAGTATAATAATTTTAAAAAAAAGAATGGCTCCATTATCACCCCTCTTATGCTGCAGTAAACCCATTTTTTTTTCGCCTTTTCTTCAGATTCAAGGAAAGGCAACAAAAAAGTGTTTGACTGCTACATTAATTGCCAACAATAAGATTTTACAAAATGACCACTCTGCAAAATGTGTTGTGCTCAGCACAAATGTGGATCCAATGAAAATACAAATTCCCTGCTCCATAATATAAATACCAAAAATGGGTAAGATACTACTATGCAAAACAACATTATATGCTGCTGTGATGAGAGCTAAATTATGTGGTAAAGACAACAGACAATTTCAGCATATATATATATATACACACACACACACACACACACACACAAATACACATGCTGACACATGTATGTACATGCTGATAGATACATGCTGATATATGTATATATATATAAATGCAGTAATTGCATATACACACGTCAGCATCTACCTGTTTATCTATCTATCATCTATCTATCATCTATCTATCATGTATGTATCTATGTACCTATCTGTGTATCTATGTATCTATCTATCTGTGTATCTATGTATCTATCTCTGTATCTATCTATCTACCTACCTACCTATCTGTGTATCTGTCTATCTATCATGTATCTATCTATGTATGTATGTGTCTATCTATCTGTGTATCTATGTATCTATCTATCTATCTATCTATCTATCTATCTATCTATCTATGGAGAGGGAGATAAAATAATATATATGGGCAAAGAGAACAGAGGGGACATGAGGGCCTATAATAGCTCTTAGGCAATTCTGTAAACGTGGAAAGCAGATGTTTGAAGTGATGGCTGACTGTTCAGATCTGAGAAATACGAAGGTTTTGTGATCTCAAGAGAAACCAGTAAGATGCAACTTATCATATAGTAATACATTCCCAATAGAATAAGAAACTAAAAAAAGGAATTGTAACCTTTGTTAGTAACCATCCATTACAGAAAAACTATACAAAGACTGTACAGGGAAGGAAATGTTCTGGTACACTGTGGCTCAGGTATGAACAATATTGTTATTGTCAACAAAAGGTCAACATTGAATATCAATTTAAAAGCCTCATTAAACAATGAAAAATGGATGTAGAAAGGAGAAGTGTGTGTTTTTGAGAAATGGCTAGTGAAGAGCTAAATTCGAATTCTCAAAATGAGAAATAAATGAATGATTAAACTTTGAAAGTAAAATAATACATAAACGTTATTTAGAAATATAGAAATAAATATGAAAACAAACAACTAAAATAGAACTTGGGTGGGGAGAGGTGAACAAGGTATTGCTTCTTGTTGGTGTTATTTTAGCCTTGTAGTGTTATTCAAGTGATGGGGCTGACATCACACTATCCCAACATATGGCACCGTGGCATATTGAATATTTTAAGCTGAAGGTATTGGGGAAAACCACAGAAGCAGGAAGTTCACTCTTACCTTCAGCCGCCCTTCTCCTGTGAAGCAGGGTATTGTCAGGCCTCTGAGCCCAAGCCAAGCCATCACATCCCCTGTGACTTGCACGTATACATCCAGATGGCCTGAAGTAACTGAAGATCCACAAAAGAAGTAAAAGTAGCCTTAACTGATGACATTTCACCATTGTGATTTGTTTTTGCCCCACCCTAACTGATCAATGTACTTTGTAATCTCCCCCACCCTTAAGAATGTACTTTGTAATCTCCCCCACCCTTAAGAAAGTTCTTTGTAATTCTCCCTACCCCTGAGAATGTACTTTGCAAGATCCACCCCCTGCCCCCAAAACATTGCTCCTAACTCCACCGCCTATCCCAAAACCTTTAAGAACTAATGATAATCCACCACCCTTTGCTGACTCTCTTTTCGGACTCAGCCCACCTGCACCCAGGTGAAATAAACAGCCATGTTTCTCACACAAAGCCTGTTTGGTGGTCTCTTCACATGGATGCACATGAAATTTGGTGCCATGACTCAGATCAGGGGCCCTCCCTTGGGAGATCAATCACCTGTCCTGCTGCTCTTTGCTCCATGAGAAAGATCCACCTATGACCTCAGGTCCTCAGACTGACCAGCCCAAGAAATATCTCACCAATTTCAAATCCGGTAAGCGGCCTCTTTTTACTCTCTTCTCCAACTTCCCTCACTATCCCTCAACCTCTCTCTCCTTTCAATCTTGGTGCCACACTTCAATCTCTCCCTTAATTTCAATTCCTTTCCTTTTCTGGTAGAGACAAAGGAGACACGTTTTATCCATGGATCCAGAACTCCGGCACCAGTCACAGACTGGGAAGGCAGCCTTCCCTTGGTGTTTAATCATTGCAGGGACGCCTCTCTGATTATTCACCCAGGTTTCAGAGGTGTCAGACCACGCAGGGACGCCTGCCTTGGTCCTTCACCCTTAGTGGCCAAGTCCCGCTTTTCTGGGGGAGAGGCAAGTATCCCAACCCCTTCTCTCCGTGTCTCTACGCCTTCTCTGCTTTTCTGGGGGAGAGGAAAGTACCCCTCAACCCCTTCTCCTTCACCCTTAGCAGCAAGTCCCTCTTTTCTAGGGGGCAAGAACCCCCAATCACTTATTTCCGCACCCCAACCTCTTACCTCTGTGCCCCAATCCCTTATTTCCACACCCTGACCTCTTATCTCTGCACCCCAATCCCTTATTTCCATGCCCCAACCCCTTCTCTGCTTTTCTGGAGGGCAAGAATCCCCCCACCCCTTCTCCATCTCTCTACTCTCTTTTCTCTAGGCTTGCCTCCTTCACTATGAGCAAGCTTCCACCTTCCATTCCTCCTTCTTCTCCCTTAGCCTGTGTTCTTAAGAACTTAAAACCTCTCAACTCTCACCTGACCTAAAATCTAAGCATCTTATTTTCTTCCAAATAGCCAGAAAATGGCACTTTCAATTTTTCAATCCTACAAGATCTAAATAATTCTTGTCATAAAATGGGCAAATGGTCTGAGGTGCCTGACGTCCAGGCATTCTTTTACACATCAGTCACTTCCTAGTCTCTGTGTCCAATGCAACTCGTCCCAAATCCTCCTTCTTTCCCTCCCACCTGTCCCCTCAGTCCAAACCCCAAGCCTTGCTGAGTCTTTCTAATATTCCTTTTCTACAGACTCATCTGACCTCTCCCCTCCTCCCCAGGCTGCTCCTCACCAGGCCGAGCTAGGTCCCAATTCTTCCTCAGCCTCTGCTCCTCCACCCTATAATCCTTTTATCACCTCCCCTCCTCACACCTGGTCCGGCTTACAGTTTCATTCCGTGACTAGCCCTCCCCCACCTGCCCAGCAATTTACTCTTAAAAAGGTAGCTGGAGCTAAAGGCATAGTCAAGGTTAATGCTCCTTTTTGTTTATCCCAAATCAGATAGTGTATAGGCTCTTTTTCATCAAATATAAAAATCCAGCCCAGTTCATGGCTCGTTCGGCAGCAACCCTGAGACACTTTACAGCCGTAGACCCTAAAAGGTCAAAAGGCCGTCTTATTCTCAATATACATTTTATTACCCAATCTGCCCCCGACATTAAATAAAACTCCAAAAATTAGAATCTGGCCCTCAAACACCACAACAGGACTTAATTAACCTCACCTTCAAGGTGTACAATAATAGAAAAAGTTGCAATTCCTTGCCTCCACTGTGAGACAAACCCCAGCCACATCTCCAGCACACAAGAACTTCCAAACGCCTGAACCGCAGCAGCCAGGCGTTCCTCCAGAACCTCCTCCCCCAGGAGCTTGCTACAAGTGCCGGAAATCTAGCCACCAGGCCAAGGAATGCCCACAGCCCGGGATTCCTCCTAAGCCGCGTCCCATCTGTGCGGGACCCCACTGGAAATCGGACTGTTCAACTCACCTGGCAGCCACTCCCAGAGCCCCTGGAACTCTGGCCCAAGGCTCTCTGACTGACTCCTTCCCAGATCTTCTTGGCTTGGCAGCTGAAGACTGACACTGCCTGATCACCTCAGAAGCCCCCTAAACCATCAAAGATGCCGAGCTTCGCGTAACTCTCACAGTGGAAAGTAAGCCCATCCCCTTCTTAATCAATACGGAGGCTACCCACTCCACATTACCTTCTTTTCAAGGGCCTGTTTCCCTTGCCTCCATAACTGTTGTGGGTATTGACAGCCAGGCTTCTAAACCTCTTAAAACTCCCCAACTCTGGTGCCAACTTAGACAATACTCTTTTAAGCACTCCTTTTAGTTATCCCCACCTGCCCAGTTCCCTTATTAGGCCGAGACACTTTAACTAAATTATCTCTTCCCTGACTATTCCTGGACTACAGCCACATCTCATTGGCCCCCTTCTCCCCAAACCAAAGCCTCCTTCACATCTTCCTGTCATATCCCCCCACCTTAATCCACAAGTATGGGACATCTCTACTCCTTCCCTGGCAACTGATCACATACCCATTACCATCCCGTTAAAACCTAATCACCCTTACCCCACTCAACACCAATATCCCATCCCACAGCATCCTTTGAAAGGATTAAAGCCTGTTATCACTCACCTGTTACAGCACGGGCTTCTAAAACCTGTAAACTCCCCTTACAATTTCCCAATTTCACTTGTCCTAAAACCAGACATGGCTTACAGGTTAGTTCAAGATCTGTGCCTTATCAACCAAATTGTTTTGCCTATCCCCCCTGTGGTGCCAAACCCATATACTCTCCTATCCTCAATACCTCCCTCTACAACCCATTATTCTGTTCTGGATCTCAAACATGCTTTCTTTACTATTCCTTTGCACCCTTCATTCCAGCCTCTCTTTGCTTTCACTTAGACTGACCCTGACACCCATTAAGCTCAGCAAATTACCTGGGCTGTACTGCCACAGGCTTCACAGACAGCCCCCATTACTTCAGTCAAGCCCAAATTTCATCCTCATCTGTTACCCATCTCGGCGTAATTCTCATAAAAACACATGTGCCCTCCCTGCTGATCGTGTCTGATTAATCTCCCACACCTCAATCCCTTATAAAACAACAACTCCTTTCCTTCCTAGGCATGGTTAGTGTGGTCAGAATTCTTACACAAGAGCCAGGACCGCACTCTGTAGCCTTTCTGTCCAAACAACTTGACCTTACTGTTTTAGCGTAGCCCTCATGTCTGCATGCAGTGGCTGCCGCTGCTTTAATACTTTAGGAGGCCCTAAAAATCACAAACTATGCTCAACTCACTCTCTACCTTTCTCATAACTTCCAAAATCTATTTTCTTCCTCATACCTGACACATATACTTTCTGCTCCCCGGCTCCTTCAGCTGTACTCACTCTTTGTTTAGTCCCACAATTACCATTGTTCCTGGCCCGGACTTCAATTCTGCCTCCCACATTATTCCTTATACCACACCTGACCCTCATGACTGTATCTCTCTGATCCACCTGATATTCACCCCATTTCCCCATATTTCCTTCTTTCCTGTTCCTCACCCTGATCACGCTTGATTTATTGATGGCAGTTCCACCAGGCCTAATCGCCACACACCAGCAAAGGCAGGCTATGCTAGCCCGCCTCTCAGGACCTCTCATTTCCTTTCCATCTTGGAAATCTATCCTCAAGGAAATAACTTCTCAGTGTTCCATCTGCTATTCTACTACTCCTCAGGGATTATTCAGGCCCCCTCCCTTCCCTATACTTCAAGCTTGAAGATTTGCCCCCACCCAGGACTGGCAAATTAGCTTTACTCAACATGCCCCGAGTCAGATAACTAAAATACCTCTTAGTCTAGGTAGACCCTTTCACTGGATAGGTAGAGTCCTTTCCTACAGGGTCTGAGAAGGCCACCGCAGTCATTTCTTCCCTCTGTCAGACATAATTCCTCAGTTTAGCCTTCCCACCTCTATACAGTCTGATAACAGACCAGCCTTTATTAGTCAAATCAGCCAAGCAGTTTTTCAGGCTCTTAGTATTCAGTGAAACCTTTATATCCCTTACGGTCCTCCGTCTTCAGGAAAAGTAGAATGGACTAAAGGTCTTTTAAAAACACATCTCACCAAGCTCAGCCACCAACTTAAATAGGACTGGACAATACTTTTACGACTTTCCCTTCTCAGAAGTCAGACCTGTCCTCGGAATGCTACAAGGTACAGCCCACTTGAGCTCCTTTTTATTAGGCCTCAGTCTCATTCCAGACACCAGACCAACTTAGAATGTGCCCCCAAAAAACTTGTCATCCTTACTATCTTCTGTCTAGTCATACTCCTATTCACCGTTCTCAACTACTCACACATGCCCTGCTCTTGTTTACACTGCCGGTTTACACAGTTTCTCCAAGCCATCACGCTGATATCTCCTCGTGCTATCCCCAAACTGCCACTCTTAGCTCTTGAAGTAAATAAATAATCTTTGCTGGCAGGACTATGCTGAATCTCCTTAAGCACTCTCGAATCAGATGTCCTAGGTCCTCCCAATTCTTAGACCTTTTAGACCTGTTTTTCTCCTCTTATTCCATTTAGTTTCAATTCATCCAAAACCGTATCCAGGCCATCACCAATCATTCTATACGACAAATGTTTCTTCTAACATCCCCACAATATCACCCCTTACCACAAGACCTCCCTTCAGCTTAATCTCTCCCACTCTAGGTTCCCACGCCACCCCTAATCCCACTTGAAGCAGCCCTGAGAAACATCGCCCATTCTCTCTCCATACCACCCCCCAAAACTTTTCGCCGCCCCAACACTTCAATACTATTTTGTTTTATTTTTCTTATTAATATAAGAAGGCAGGAATGTCAGGCCTCTGAGCCCAAGCCAAGCCATTGCATCCCCTGTAACTTGCAGGTATACACCCAGATGGCCTGAAGTAACTGAAGATCCACAAAAGAAGTAAAAATAGCCTTAACTGATGACATTCCACCATTGTGATTTGTTCCTGCCCCACCCTAACTGACCAACGTACTTTGTAATCTCCCCCACCCTTAAGGTTCTTTGTAATTCTCCCTACCCCGAGAATGTACTTTGCGAGATCCACCCCCTGCCCCCAAAACATTGCTCCTAACTCCACCGCCTATCCCAAAACCTTTAAGGACTAATGATAATCCACCGCCCTTTGCTGACTCTCTTTTCGGACTCAGCCCACCTGCACCCAAGTGAAATAAACAGCCATGTTGCTCACACAAAGCCTGTTTGGTGGTCTCTTTACACGGACGCACATGAAAGGTATGAGACCATATGAGAGGTGCCTTCACAATCCCCACAGGAAAAGAGCATTCTCATCTTGGAAGACACAGAGAAGAATATGAACAAACAGGATTTGCTAAGTTTCCCCCAGTAGATTACCATTAAATCACACCCCTTGGCCCTATTAAATTCCTTCTTGACTATCTACTCTTTATCATACCTTATATTTAAAAGACCCTCAGGCTTAATTGTTTCTTTGAGTCTTCATTTCCTTATGTTGGCTCTTGTGTCATGTAGAACATATATTATATAAATTAGTTTTTCTCTCGTTGTTCTGTCTTTCATTACAGGGTCCTCAGTCACGAACCTAAGACAGATAAGGAAAAGGTCTTTTTCTGCCCCTACCCCAGTATTAGAACATTGGACATGCGTTTATTTCATTAAAAAAATAGAAAGAAGACGTAGTAAAATACAAGTTATTCAATATCATTATGTACAAAAGAAATTTTAAAGGAGAAATTTAAAAAAATCTGTCACAGGTAGCATCTAGCTGAGGGAAGCAGTGTGGTGTGTCTTCAATACTAGATTCCAATGTGGGTACATCTTAGCTGTGTCAATTGGGTTTGTTATTTGACTACTCTGATAATTAGTTTCCTGTTGTGAAAAGTAGAGAATGATAAAATCTACCACATACAGTTGCATAGTATTAATGTCATAATAGCTAAAATATCTTGCACAGTACCTGGTATATTGTTTGATGTGTAAAATGTACCAAATACTCTAAAAAGAATTCATGGTGTGGCTGAGCCTATGGTTCAAGTTTTCAGAGTCTCTTCCTGGGATTAATTTTTCAAATGTAATTAACATTAACTTCATTAAGGCAAATTGTAATTATATTCCAAGTTATTTAACAAAATCTTGTATCTGTTATTCTTTATAGTCACTGATTGTAATATTTAAGGTCTTTAGAATTTTGTAAAGATCAATTTATCTTGATTTCAAAAACATAGTAATAATGAGTTTCTCAAAGTTTTCACATTAACTCTGGAGCACTGTAAATCTAAAAGCAATAGTTAGGACAAGGTATTTTGTGGCAAATTATAGTGTTATTTATATGACCTTCAGTGAAGAAAAATGGGACTGGGATAACATTACACATTAGGGGGTCTTCCTAAATAATTCAATAATTCAGTAAAGATTAACTGTGGATAGAAGAAACAATGGATAAGAAAGATGAAAGGGAAAACCAAAGGGAGTGTGTGTGAATAATTTGTGGAAAGAGTAACAGTTGAAGTAGAAAGACGATCAAAGGCTAAGAAGTCCTAGTAGTAAATGAAAGAACAAGAAGCCAAACGCTAATCATTACACTCATAGACTGGTAAGCAGTTGGTGCTGCACACCCAGTACTTTGCCAAAATCAGCTAATTTCTTTAGAAAGCCTGTTTATTCTTGTCTGTATTCTATGGTAGATAGTTCCAAGTGGGCCCATTTCCAGACACCAAAATGAAAGGAAGAAAGTATTTTACCTTCACATTCAAAATATGTAGAATAAAGCTCCTAAACCCATATTAAGAGCGGCTAGTGATCCTTGAAATGAACAAATGCAAGTGGTTTATGTGTTTCTTCATATTCTACATTATAGTATGAAGATCTGCTCTATTTGTCCCAGTAACTTTCTCTATTCTTCACTTGCTTCTCCTTCTTCTGTCTCCCTCCTTCACGTATTTTTAGGCTGGATTTGGGAATTTTCCATCTGCAGGTTGTAACAGATCTTCTGTTGAATGTTGAATGTTGAAAGAATAAAACACATTCAGAGTCCATGAGATTACTGACGATCATTAACTCACAAACCTCCTCTCGTGAATTAAATTTAGATTCTTTACATTTAGGGTTCATAAACGTGATTTTGATTTACGTATTTGAACATGTCTAAAACATGCCATGATTGGTCTTAACTCGATATTGAAGTCTATACCTGAGGGTCCCAACCAGCTAGAAGGTAGACATCGTAATCCTATGTATTTTTAATCTGAAATTAAATTTCTATTCTCTAAACAACCAATAAATCATCGCTAAAGCAATTTTTCTTTTTCTTTTCTTTTCTTTTTTTTTTTTGAGATGGAGTTTCACTCTTGTTGCTCAGGCTGGAGTGCAATGGTGCTATCTCAGCTCACTGCAACCTCCACCTCCTGGGTTCAAGCGATTCTTCAGTCTTAGCCTCCAGAGTAGCTGGGATTACAGGCATGTGCCACCACATCTGGCTAATTTTTGTATTTTTAGTAGATGCTGGGTTTCACCATGTTGGTCAGGCTGGTCTTGAACTCCTGACCTCAGGTGATCCACACATCTAGGCCTCCCAAAGTGCAGGGATTATAAGCATGAGCCACCACGCCCCACCTAAAGCAGTTTTTCAAAAGGCATGTTTGTATCAGGCCAGCCTGATTAAGGTGGCTCTATGTGAGTAAGAGATCAAAGAGGTAATTTTCTGATTAGCGAAATCTTTCAAAATTTTGGTGACTTTACTACCTCCTGTGCTTTAGGAATTGGTTCAAATAATTTTTATTTATTTATTTTTAACTCCAATTTGGATTGTTGTCTGGGGCTTAGCAAGAGTAGAAAGAGAAGGTTTGCCATTCCTTCTTTGAAAATCAAAACATTAAGCATTTACTTCCCTTGTCCTAGGAAAGCTGTGAATCCTAAGGGCTCTAACTTGGAGTAGAAGAGTGGGGGGGAGAGAGTACAGAGAAAGTGAGCCAGGGAGAATCCCACTGGACTTGTTGGAGTAGGTAGTTGGGAAGACATAAGCAGGGCAGGAGAGCCCCCCACCCAGCCCACCCTCACCTCCCACAAACCAGGAACGTCAGGCAACATCAGGTAATGGTCAAGTGGTTGTTAAATTGTCTCACCAAAATGATAATTGGTCACAGCTGACACCAGGGAAAGGCAGTCTCCCAGTAGATAGAAAACATCTAAAGCTAGTGATCAGTAGCTTCCTGATAAGATCTCAGGAGTTGGGCAAGTGGGCTCAGGCATGCGCACTAAGAGGCAAAATGGCAGCGTTTCACTGTGTATCACCTTCCTCTAGCAACGCTCAGCTGGTAAGGGAAAACTGCGTGGAGAGAGCCTGTGCACACTGCATGGGGCCCCTCCGAAGTGGTAACAGGCCACTGTGCATATGGACAGCCCACCCCAAGGGAAGAATCAGGGGAAAAGTAATGCAGACCCTGGAAGCATGACGACATATAAAGCCCCGTGTCAAAGGCCAAACACCGCACTTCAGTCTCTCAAGTCACCTGCTTGAGAGATTGGAGGGCCAACTCTTCCAAGTGTACTTTACTTCCTTTCATTTCTGCTTTAAAACTTTTTAATAAACTCTCAGTTCTGCTCTAAAACTTGCCTCGGTCTCTCACTGCCTTAAGCCCCCTTGGTTGAACTCTTTCTCTTGAGGAGGCAAGAATTGAGGTTGCTGCAAACCCATATTGATTCACTGCTGCTAACATACTTATGCTTTTTAAAAAATATGGCAGGAAAGTTTTGCTGCTCATCTTCACTTTGGGATGAGAAACAGGATAGAATTCAGCTGATGTAGTAACTGGAAACTGAGAGAAGTGGGAATAAATGAGGCAGTAGAAAATAATGATCTCATGTTTTATGAAATTTTAGTTATCTTTAGGCAATGTGTGAGAAGGCTGCTAGAAGTGAAACTTACTAGAATCAGGGAAGGGTATTAAAGCCTTCAGGCAAGAGGGAATTGAGCTTTTCCCAAGAACTGAAAGGCCCAAGTGGCTCAGGTATGGAGACTGGTGAAGCATTTCTGAAGAGGCTGAAGAGGAAGGCAGCTTTTGAAATGATGAGATGCACTGCACAGTTACGGCACAAATTTCAGTTTTTGCCAATAGGGTGCAAAGGGTGTCAAGCGCGAGGGCAATTTTATCATAATCGAGGCTTGTTACCCACCGTTGCGGTCTCAGAAGCTTAACTTTGTCAATGTGTGAGTTCGCTAAAGGCGTAGTTATTGAAATCAGGTAGACGAGGGTTCAAAGCCATAAACCACAAGCTACTAGCTAAAGACCTGCAGGATTGTGATTTAGCTTCTCTACCTCTCAGGTTTTTCGATCTGGAAAATGGGGATAATGGTACCCACTTTATGGAATAAAGGAGTATTAAATAAATTAGTACTTATAAAATCCTTAGCACAAGGCTTAACACACCCAAAGAGTTTCGTAAATGAGTTTTTATTTTTCAGGTCAGATTCACACTGAAAAATCTCCTAAGAGGTGGATCTGTCCATCAGAATCAAGATTTGTTAACATGTGAGTGGGAGTAGTTGGTGAACATTTTGGCCTGTTATACTTTGCATATATCTACCCAGGTGTATCAAAATGCTTTAAAAATCCAATCATCTCTGCATAATTTGTTTTCAGGTACTTGTTCACTCCCTTCCCACCACCTGCCCTGAGTATTTCCGGCCACACTGTAAAATAATATGCATAATAAACATGTGATTGTTATTTTAATCAAATGAACTACAGGCCATAACTGCCTCTCTTCTAATCAATTTTGCTATTTTCTACAGCATAAAGTCTAAATTCTTCAGTTTTTGCATTTACGTATCTTCACCAATGGCCCAGTTGTAATAATTCAACCTCCTCCTCCATTCCTTCCCAACAAGAAATCTAGGCTTCTCAAGACCAATAAACACAGCATAGTTTCTTATTACCAAGATAACTCCTCTGGCTATTCCTCACTATTGTCAGCCACTTACTCTCTCTTTTTCTCAGAGAGTTCTTTATCATCTATTTAATGTCAATCATTTTCAGTGAATATTAACATATTTCTGTACTGTTATCCTATCTATTTTATCTTCTTTTTTTTCTAAAAAAGAATTCGGTCCAGTTTTGGCTTCTGTTTCATTTCTCACAGGGCAGAGTACAAGGTAATATATCCTTATGTTAAAGAATAAAAAATATTCAATTATATATGTAAAAGCACAGTAAAGAAGACTTTATTCAGCACCATTGTAAGAAAGTTACAGGGACCACTGCAATTTATAGTTAAGGATCAAGTGGGGTCAGAGGCTGGAAAATTACGAAGAGGAAACATCAGAGGTAAGAGCGATTCTGGCTAAGCCAACCTAACAGTATTCTAGCTGAAAACAGGCCAGGTGAGCAGACATCACCTGGGGAAGGAGGAGGAACTGAATCTGTTATGGTGGGTGATCAGATATTGAGGACAGGCGTTTCTTGCTAAACCAGCTTAGTAGGGTTCTTTGCTAAAACTGGATTTTACAAGGATATGCACAGATGGACCAAAGAGAAGATGTAGAAGGCTGACTACATTTTGTTGAGGCAGAGAATCTTTGTCATTGGTTAGGTGCTCAGTAAATACCAGTAAATTAATTCGTGCAAAGGTGGGAATATGGTCTATTTTCTAGAAAATAAGCTTACTTTCACCATTAGGAAAATTTCTATTTTTAAAGTATTTAAAATAAATTTCCTCAATAAAACAAATGATTAATTTGATAATTTGAGATTGTAGAAAAGTCTCAGGAAGCTGATTTTTAAAAGGAAATATTTGCTTTTTCATTTTCTGGAGTCACTTTTAGAACACTGAAAATAAAACAAGTTTCAGGGCTGACTTAAGAAAATTATCTTTCAGCTCGAATTCCTTCCACTCTTAAGAGCTAAAGACAGGCCAGGTGATCAGACATTACCCCAGGGAGCTTTGAGGAGAAACAAAGTCAAGTGAGTTTTGAGAAGGCCCTGATGCAGAGGACAGCAAAGTGGGGATGTTCACTTAGGAACTGTGGGACTATCAGTCAGGTCACCAGCTGGAGGCTACAGGGTGATGTGGTGATCAGCATTTTAAATGCTTCCCTGGTGATTCTAATGGGAAACAGGATTGAGAATCCCTCATGGGAGAAAGAAAAGAAAAATAAAAATTTGTTTAGCACTGGCATGTTTAAGACCTGGTGTCATGGCCATAACAGAAGCCAGTTGCTCTTAGCTGTAGTGTGTGCTGGGTCCTTCCCACCGTCTTGGGGACAGCACCTGCCCATTCTCTCCCAGAACGTTTTATCTCCAAATACCCACATAAGAAAACTCAAAACAGGCATTTGTTTCAATAAGAGATGATAAACAAAAGAATGAGAAACATTCATTTATTACTTGTGCCTTTTTTTCTCCAAATTTTCCTATTTCCTCCAATCTATTCTAAATAATATGAACTGGAAGAGTAAAATGATGGGCATATCTATAGAAAGATTCAATAACCACCCTGGAATTTGATAGGCTAGCACCAGATATAGCATTAGCTTATGAAGAAGTCCATAGGCATTGGATGAAGAAAGTAAGATGCAATCAAAGGAACATTAATGGAAGGTTTAACCTTGAGCCAAACAGATTATAGAACTTGTTCATGAATTTCTACCCCTAACTCTTACCCTTCCCAAGGCTCCTGGAAATATGAGCGAGAGAAGAAAGGAGAGGGGAAATTGGTATATTACTGAAGGGCTACATGAGTAAGTATGGTCAGGAGTACAGCTTGATTCATCCTGAAAATTTCTGTAGAAAAGATGAGTTAATAAGTCATGTTTCCAAAAAATTAGTGGATGATAGAAGATGAAGGAAGTATATTCAGATGCAGTGAATTAAAATTGCCTATGAAAAGGCATAGCAATAAGACTGGCGAATAGAAAGTAAATTAGTTTTGATGAAAAGAAAGGTCTTCGCATGTATAATGAGAAGTTAATTCGTTGAGATTGGGGTGGGAATTATTGCTGGACTGAAGACTCTGAAGCCTGAATTTAATATAATATGCAAGACAAATGGATAAAATGAGTTTTGTTAAAGTTAAAGGCCAGTTGTCACAGTACAACACACTCACTGGCTGTATACCAAAATCATTTCCCTAGTCAAATCACATTTTCAGTCTTCTCTGTAGCTAGGTGTGGTTGAAGGACCGAATTTGGCCCAGTAGAAATAGAGCAGAGGTGATATGAGGCCCTTCCAGGACTGGCCTGCCAAATCCTATGTGGGACCCTCCATGCTCCCTCTTCTCTTGCCAATTGGATGGTAATGCTCAGGATGATCTTGAAAGCAAAGTGTTAAAGATGACTCAGTATCTGAGTTCTGAGTCTTTAATGACCGTATGAAGCACACTACTCTCTTGTAACAAGGAACACAAAGAATTGGACTATGTGCTTAACTGAATGGTTAAGCAACCTTCCAGGGATTTAATAGGCTAAGACCAAATGTAGCATTAGCGTATGAAAGTCTATAGGCATTGGATGAAGAAAATAAGATGTCACCAATGAATGTTAATGGAGGGTTTCACCTTGAGCCACAAAATAATGCCTCCTTGATAAAAAATAATCTTAGCCACAGAAATTATGGGCTTATCTAACAATGAGCTAACTTAGCTAATGCACATAACATAAAACATTATATTTTCATTCTGTAGCATAATGGAAATATGAGTGTGATATAATTGAAGATAAAGTGAGAAAGGGATAAAGAGTAGATTTTTAATTTATTTATTTTTACTTCATAGAAAATACTTCTATGAAGGCATTTACATGTCATCTATTTCTTCTAATGTAACTACTTATATATTAAAAGATGAATAAATTTAGATAGATAATTTCTCTATTTTGTATCTGGAGAACTGCATTACTATTATTGCATGTCTCATGAATGAATGGCAATGACTCTGATGGATAAGATCAGGGTCCCAGCATAGTTAGACACAAGACAATGAGTAAGCATGAAGTGTCTACTACACAAAGGCAAGATGAAGAGGAAAAGAAACAAGAGTGATACAATGTGATAGGGTTCAGGATATGCTATCACCAAATATGGCATTTGGCTTTTAGGAAAACAGCAGAAGCAGGATGGCCATTACCTTCCTGTTGCTCTTACTCTGAAACAGGCCAAAAAAACCTAGGAAGGATTCTTTGACCTTCCCCTGGAGTTGGGCACAAAGCCTTCATTTGAGAGGTGTTCTTCCTGTACCCAGAGGAAAGGAACGACCTTATCTTTCTTCATAGATATAAGGTACAGAGAGAAACAGGTATAGAGAGAAACATCTGAACAAACAAGCCTTGCTAGATTCCCCCTAGTTTATTACCATTAGATTACACTTTTCTATCCAATTATACTTCTCCACAACTATCCACTTGCTCATCAAACCTAGCATAAAAAATACACAGATATATCTGTTTCTTTGGGTCTTCATTTCCAAAGAATCCCACGTAATGTAAAACATTTATTAAATCAATTTTAATGCTCTTCTCCTGTTAAATGGTCTTTTGTTATAGGGGTCTCTGAAACGAACCTAAGATGGGAAGGAAGGATATTTCTTTTCTCCTACAGTTTCTGGCATCAAATGAGGGGGTGGATGAGATACCCTACCTGCTCCAGAGCCTGCAGGTGAGATCCTGGAGTACCTGTAAAAAGCTGGTGCAAGGTAAGAACTCTCACCAAGGTCAGATCTCTTGGATCTCTGCCTGTAGTGTCTGGTCAAGAGAAGGTAAAATCCTCCTTTTCTCTTCCTTTCCAAATTCAGCATAGCAGGAGAAAAACATTTGTCTGCATTGTAGCTCTGATTACATTTGATTTGGGGGTACCTAGTAGTTTTAGGTAGTTTTTTGTTTTTGTTTTTCCCAAGGTCGGCAATAATGTTCCTGTTTGTCTTGTCTTGTATCCTAAGAACTTAGCTTTGGGTGTTCATTTCCATATGAAGGCTCCTGAATCACATAAAAATTGTATTAATTTCTATGCTTTTCTCTTGTTAATTTTGCATTATAGGGGCCTCTACCACGAACCTAAGATGGGAAGAAACATTTCTTTTCCCTCACACATGCTAAACTAAATGGTAAAGGGGACAAAACGGTGTTTTAGAAATGAAGTTAGACCTAATCCACAATTACTGGATACTTGGAAGATTTAGAAAATTAAAGACAACCAAGCAGAAAAATTTCAAGACCATGGGTACCAGTGAATGATACCTTTAATGCTTCTTAAACTTCTTTACATCATGGCACATATAGAAAATCATAATATTTAAATGGTACAGTTAGGTAAATGGATATAACTGTTCATGGCTGGAAATAACAAGCCAATGGCTCAAGCCCTTGTAACAAAGCTGGCTAACTTTAAATATGCATTTTTCCTTCCACAGGATCACTGTTTCTGGGAAGTGGCTGCTTGGCTGTGGACTATATGCCCCAGCTTTCTTGGTATCGAAGTGTGTTTAACAATGGATTATGAACAGAAATAATCTGTGGCACGATTGAATGAAGGTGGTGAGAAAGTAAGTGTCAGACCACTAGGAGAGCCTTGGTGGCTAAATTATCCCATGAAGAAATGCCACCTGCTGACCAGAAGCATTAACTTTTTACCCTTTCATAAGCAAGAAACTACTACTGTGTTACACTATCAGAATGTTGGAGCTTATTACAACTCCTAGCAATATCTTAACTGAAAGATACCTCAAGGACTGAGATGATCAATATTTCCACTCACCTGTAATCCGTTCACAGCAAATGGTGTGTCCCAGTTGGAAAACTCTGCCTGAAATCACCTGGTAATTCATTACATAAATGAATGAAGTAGGAGCATGGGGGGAAAAGCCTTCCTTCAGTTTATCATCAAGTTTCGAGTTCATTAAGGGGACATATTTCAAGAGAGAGAAGAGAACTAACATTTATTAAATATCTGTTATTAGAACCATGGAACCTATTATTAACACAATCCTATTTTCATACATGTTTCATGTAATTTTAGCAAAAAATTTAGGTTTAATTTTCTGATATAATGTTTATCCATTTTCCTCTTGTTTTACTTTGTTTATCTCTACCAATACACAATCCTGAAGGAATGCTCTTATATAAGAGCATAGCAATTAGGTAGTTTAGAATAAAACTATCAGAAAATACAACCCTGACTTTAGTAATAATAACAATGATAATGAAATATAGGAAATGTATGTAACCAAATAGTCTAAATTCTTGTATGCTTAGGTTTCTTGACCCAAGTCTTCAAGTCTTCAAAGATATCACCATTTTCAGTTCCACTTCCCCTAGTTTGGCCCAATTCTAACACTTCTTGTTGTAATACCTGTTAGCTTTAATTCTTACATCATTTTAATACACAGTTCATCAAACAGGAGTACACCTCCTAGACTTTTCTTACATAAAAAAGCCCCAATACCAATTCTTATCTTATTGTTCCCATTTGGGTTATGTGTCCATTTCTAAACTAGTCTGTTTGGCAAGGGAATGGCAAGCATTGATTAGTTTAGCAATAGCTGTCTGAGTCACTCCTGGAGTCTTAGATGGATTCAACTTTATCCAAAACATATGAGTTAAGAATGGGAAAGAAAGTTACACTAAAGGCTGTAGTTCTCCTAAGGACAAAGGGGAAAAATGTCAAGTCTTCTCTTGTCTATTGTGGGAAGTCAGGGACCCAGAATGGAGGCACTGGCTGGAGCCACGACAGAGGAACATAAATTGTGAAGATTTCATGGACATTTATCAGTTCCCAAATAATACTTTTATAATTTCTTATGCCTGTCTTTAATCTCTTAATCCTGTTATCTTTGTGGCTGAGGATGTATGTCACCTCAGAACCACTGTGATAATTGTGTTAAATGTACAATTTGATTGTAAAACATGTGTTTGAACAATATGAAATCAGTGCACCTTGAAAAAGAACAGAATAACATCAATTTTTAGTAAACAAGGGAAGACAACCGTAGGTCTGACTTCCTGTGGGGTTGAGCAAAAAGAGCCATATTTTTCTTCTTGCAGAGAACCTATAAATGGACATGCAAGTAGGGAAGATATTGCTAAATTCTTTTCCTAGCAAGGAATATTAATATTATTACCCTGGGGAAGCAATGCATTCCTGGGGGGAGGTCTATAAATGGCCGCTCTGAGAATGTCTGTCTTATGCGCTGAAATAAGGACTGAGATACGCCCTGGTCTTCTGAAGTACCCTCAGGCTTACTAGAGTGGGGAAAAACTCTGCCCTGGTAGATTTGTGGTCAGACCAGTTATCTGCTCTCGAACCCTATTTTCTGTTGTTTAAGATGTTTATCAAGACAATATGTGCACTGCTGAACATAGACCCTTATCAGTAGTTCTGCTTTTGCCCTTTGCCCTGTGATCTTTATTGGACCCTGATCAGTGGTTCTGTTTTTGCCCTTTGCCCTGTGATCTTTGTTGGACCCTGATCAGCAGTTCTGCTTTTGCCCTTTGCCCTGTGATCTTTGTTGGATGCTGATCAGCGGTTTTGTTTTTCCCTTTGCCCTGTGATCTTTGTTGGACCCTGATCAGTAGTTCTGCTTTTGCCCTTTGTCCTGTTCCCTCAGAAGCATGTGATCTTTGTTAGACCCTTATTAGTAGTTCTGCTTTTTGCCCTTTGAAACATGTGATCTTTGTATCTACTCCCTGTTGTTACATCCCCTCCCCTTTTGGAACCCTCAATAAAAACTTGCTGGTCTGAGACTCAGGTGGGCATCACAGTCCTATCAATATGTGATGTCACCCCTGGCCGACCAGCTGTAAAATTCCTCTCTTTATACTGTCTCTCTTTATTTCTCAGCCAGCCAACATTTATGGAAAATAGAAAGAACCTACATTGAAATATTGGGGGCAGGTTCCCCCAATACTTGTCTCCCTTTCTTCACCTAAATATACTCTGAGTTTGCTAGATCTGAGCATGACTTTGTTTCATCTAGTCCTTTCTTCTTCTAATCTCTTTCCTTGTCCTTGACTTTCTTATACCTGTTTAAAAACCTTTACTGTGTAATCTCAGTTCTCATTTGGTCTGAAGATAGTTATTCCATTTTTTCCATCAGTCTTTCAAATTAGCCTTTCATAGAAAAATATTTCACCAAATACTAGCTTCCTGCTTTAATTCCTTCCAAAGAAACACTTTTGAAAAAAGTTAAATCATATTTAATGTATGAAGACTTGTAATGTTTATGTAGAATATAAACATTTTATGTACAACAATGTACATAAACATTTTATGAACATAAACATGTTGTTTATGTACAACAATGAAATACAAATGTTGCACAGAAATACATCCTTTTATGAAAAAACTTTCAACAAATTGGATATAGAAGGAAAGTACCTTGACAATATAAAGGTCATACATGACAAACTCACAGCTAGTATCATACTGAATGGGGAAAGATTGAAAGCCTTTCCACTAAGATTTGGAACAAGACAATGATGCCCACTTTCACCACTGTTACTCAACATAGTACTGAAATTTCTACTCAGAGCAAATAGGCAAGAGAAAGAAATAAAGGGCATCTAAATTGGAAAAGAAGAAGTCAAATTATCCCTAGTTGCAAATGACACTATCTTATATTTAGAAAAACCTAAAGGTTCCACCAAAAAAACTCTTAGAACTAATAAATGAATTCAGTAAAGTTTCAAGATACAAAATTAACATTAAAATATCAGTAGCATTTGTAAATGCAAATAGTGACCAAACTGAAAAAGAAATACAAAAAGCAATCCCATTTACAATATTTACAAAAAATACCTAGAAATCATTTAACCAAAGAAGTGAAAGATCTTTAAAATGAAAACTACAAAACACTGATTAAAAAAATGGAACATGACACACAAAAAAGGTAAGATATCCCATGCTCACGGACTGAAAGAATTAATATTGTTAAAATGACTATACTACCCTAAGTAATCTATAGATTTAATTCAGTCCCTATCAAAATACCAGTGACATTCTGCACAGAAACAGAAAAAAAATCTTAAAATTCATATGGGATCACAAATGGCCCTAAGTAACTGAAATAATCTTGAGAAAAAAGAAAGAGCATTACATGACCTGATTTCAAATTATACTACAAAGCTAGAGTAACCAAAATGTCATGATACTGGGATAAGAACAGACACGTAGGCTAATGGCATGGGATAAATAACCCAGAAATCAATCCATATACTTACAGCCAACTTATTTTTGACAAAGGTATCAAGAACACATCTTGGAGAAAGCGTGGTCTCTTTAATAAATAGTATTGGGAAAACTGAATATCCATATGCAAAAGAATGAAATTAAATCTCCATCTCTCACCATATTCAAAAATCACCTTAAAATGGATTAAACTAAAAATAAAACCTGAAAATGTAAAACTACTGAAATATAGTAGGTAAACACTACAGGACATTGATCTGCAAAGGTTTTTTTAAGTAAGACCTCAATACCATGGGTAACAAAACCAAAAATAGACAAATGGGATTACATCAAGTGAAAGAGCTTCTGCAAGCAAAGGAAACAACAAAATAAAGATACAACCTACAGAACGGGAGGATATATTTGCAAACTATCCATCTGACAAGAGATTAATAACCAAAATATGTAAAGAATTCAAACAACTCAGTAGCAAAAAAACCAAATAATCAGATTTTTTTAATGGGCAAAAGGCCTGAACAGACATCTCTCAAAAAAAGAAAAAAGACATACAAATGGCCAACAGATAATATGAAAAAATACTCAGAATCACTAACCATCAGGGAACTGCAAATCAAAACCACAAGGGGATATTATTTCACCCCACTTAAAATGGCCTTTAACAAAAAGACAGGAAGTGACA
The DNA here is from genome assembly GCF_009828535.3 of Hylobates moloch. Classification (NCBI taxonomy): domain Eukaryota; kingdom Metazoa; phylum Chordata; class Mammalia; order Primates; family Hylobatidae; genus Hylobates; species Hylobates moloch. The sequence continues at coordinate 78,823,192 of NW_026652279.1, forward strand.
AACACTGGCAAGGATGTGGAAAAAGGGGAACTCTTGTACACTGTTGGTAGGAATGTAAATTAGTACAGCTATTACATAAAATGGTATGGAGTTTCCTCAAAAAAAAAAACAAAAAAAAAAACTACTATATGACCCAGCAATCCTGCTCTTGGGTATGTATTCCAGAAGGGAGAAAATCAGTGTGTCCAGAGATACCTGCACTCCCACGTTTATTGCAGCACTATTCACAATAGCCAAGATATGGAATCAACCTATGTGTCTATCAATGTTAAGCCTGTAGAACTATGAGTCAATTAAACTTCTTTTCTTCATAAATTACCCAGTGTCAGGTCGCTCTTTATAGCAGTGTGAGAATGGACTAAGACAGCAACAACTAGATGGAACTGGAGGTTGTTACATTAAGAGAAATAAGCCAGGCACAAATAGTGCATGTTCTCCCTCATACGTGGGAACTAAAAAAGTGGATCTCATAGAGGTAGAGAGTAGAATGGTGGTTAATAGAGGCTGGGGAGGCAAAAGGGAGGGACGATGAAAAGAAGTCAATTAACGAGTTCAAAAATACTGTTAGATAGAAGAAATAAGTTCTAATATTTGATTGTATAGGAGGGAAACTATGGTTAACAATAATTTATTGTATATTTCAAAATAACTAGAAGAGAAGAATTGTAATGTACCCAACAGAAAAAAAGGTAAATGTTTGAAGTGATGGATATCCTAATTACCCTGATTTCATCATTACACATTGCACGCAGATCTCAAAATATCACATATACTCCTCAGATATGTACAATTATATAATATGTCAATAAAAAATAAGAAATTTAAGAATTTTTCTTAAAGAGAATTCATTGTTTACTAGACTAGAATGGATTATGGAGAAAAGAATTTTTTAAATGTATTTTAAAATCTAGGATCAAGCTTTGCCCTACCACAAAAAAAATATGATGAGCTTGAGATGTTAATTCATGTATTTGAGTCTTTTCAAACACTGTAATATATGGAATATTGTACTTGTTGCACAGAACTATGGTTATAATCAAATTTAGTAGGCTATATGTGGGGTTTTTCTAAGGTGCTAGACAAATATTAAGTAGCACTGGATAATATTTAAGTCAGCAAGACAAAGACATAAGTCAGCAAGACAAAGACATTGCATACTCTGATATGGTTTGGGTGTTCGTCCCCTCCAAATCTCATGTTGAAATGTAATCTCACGTTGGAAGTAGAGTCAGGTGGGAGGTGTTTGAATCATGACAGTGGATCCTTCATGAATGGCTTAGTGCCATCCCCTGGGTGATGAGTGAGTTCTAGCTCAGTTAGTTCATGCATGATCTGGTTGCTTAAAATGTGTGGCACCTCCACCAACCCCCTCTTGTCATATGATGCCCTGACTCTATCCTTGCCTTCTGCCATGATTATAAACTTCCTGAAGCCCTCATCAGAAGCAGATGCCAGCACTATACTTCATATACAGCCTGCAGAACCATTATCCAATTAAACTTCTCTTTATAGATTACCCAGCCTCAGGTATTTGTTTATAGCAACATAAGAATCGGCTAACACACTCTCAGCCAGTGTTGCTTACTGATTCAAATGGTTCCAATGAGCCTCATGACTTGTTAAGAAGCAGTCTGGGCCATCAGAACATAGAGGTGAATACAACTCATCTTCTGCCTTCAAAAAGCTTTAAGTTTAGTGGTAGAGGCAGACATATAAACACACATTGCTAATACCCTGTGATTCATGCAACAGTAGGTATATTCACAGAGTGCATGGAAACAGATAAGAAAGCAAAATCTTCTACCAGGATATAGAAAAAATATCAATAGAAGTTGGATACTATAATATAATATTTGAAATGGGCCTCATTGTGTGCTTTTGAGCTATGATACAGAACTTACTACATTAAATCAAAAAAGAAAAATTGTTAATTTGATTATTGTTTGGAAAAAGAGTTGGAGTTTATGAAATATTTTGGGCATTTGTTTGTAGGACTGACACTGAAAGCAAAAGAACAAGCTAGACATTCTCAAAGTTCTCAGGTAATTTGGACCTTTCCTAAACTCGTGTTCAATGGACAGAACTGTGTCCAAGAAAGTATTTTATGGTGGAATTAGAATGGAATAAAGAAGGGCATATATAGAAGATGATTCCCCGTGTCTTAGTCCACTTGGTGTTGATATAAGAAAATACCTGAGATTGGATAATTTATTTCCTCACAGTTCTGGAGGCTCAGAAGTCCAAGGTGGTAGGGCTGGCATCTGGTGCCTTCTTGCTCCTTTATTCCATGGCAGAAGGTTAAAGAGAAGGTGAGGGAGGGAGAGAGAGAGAGAGGCCAAACTCATTAGTTTATAACAAACCTACCCCCTTGGTAATGAACCCACTCCAATGATAACAACTTTATCCATTGATGAGCGTGGAGCCTCTCATTAGACCCCAACTCCCAACACTCTTGCATTGAGAATTAAATTTCCAACACAAGCTTTTAGGGGGACACGTTGAAACTGTAACATCTTGGTGGGTGATGGGAAATGTCTGAAAATGTCGTTTCCTTTCCTACTATTTGGGAGGAAACAATAAGCCAGATATGAAACACGTTTTACATCCCTAGGAAATTGGAGTTTTAGGAAAATGAACTTAAAAAATAAATAGAAAACAAGAAAATCCAGAACCTTCTTTTTCAGAAAGATGTATGGAAAAAAATGTCAAGGGAGGCAAGGCCACCTCTTGCGATTCCCACTGCCCACCGTGCATTCACCTCCCTTCCTCAGCTAAGTCTGATCCTAGAATTTACAATCTAAGGAAAGGGGCTGCTGCAGAAATGTGGCCCAGATTTTTTCTTTTAATGAATTAGAGCTCAACAGTGGGAAGGTGTACTATCAGAAAAAGGATCAACCTGAAAAAAAAAAATAAGAAAAAAATCAAAGAGGGGACTGCAAGGTGACAAATTATAAGGGATGGTTTTCTCATAACTTTTGTATTATGCCATTGAATTCTGAAATATTTATTTTTAAAATGGTTATTTTAAAAGCCATTTTATCTAAATTTTTTTACCATAATTCTTCATGTAAAATTTAACTTTCTTCAAGTTTTTATTTGTGTTTTTTTTTTAAGATAGAGATATATAAAAGATAAAGGATAAAGCCTACCTATTCCGCTGGGAAATTGCTCTGAGATGGGAAAAGACTTTCTTTGATTTTTGAGAAAATGGTGGAAATTATGTATTATTTTACTACTTCTGTCAAAATTTATATATTTTTGTTTAAGTATATTTCTGCAGAACAAGAGCAGTAACACACAACATATTTTGGTATATAATGCATTATTTTAGGAATAGAAATTCAGAAAATAATAAATGAAGTCATGAAGAACATTCATCAAGCAGAGCATGGCTATTCCTTTCCAGGATCTGGACAGAGTTTTTAGTCCATGCAAGCCTCCACCGAATGGAGGACAGGATAAATGTCCCAGAAGTTGCAATATCATTGCTGACATTGTGTAAGGTTTTTCCTGCCTTGTATTCCGTTGTTTTAGCAGCCAGATACTTTTAAATAATTATCCTTGGTTTAGTGGCTAGTAATCAGTTATTCTGACCTGGAGATTGTCTACAGCCCACCAACATTTTTGTTTTAAGGAAAACAACAACATTTATTCTACACATTTTTTTCCTGCCATTCTGTACTTTGCAGGACCGTTCCATCTTTCTTTCTTACTAGGCCTCTAACTCCAGGCCACAAATCACAAACCTTAATCCACTTGTCTTTGATTAATTGTCTGCTTTGTTATTCAGGCATTCCATCAACACAAATCATTAAGAATTCTTTAACAATTTCCTCCTTGTGTTTAATCTGCTTATTAAATGTGTTTACAATTATTCTTTTAGTTTCATCATATTACTGGCTTATTGCATTTGACTTTACTGATTTATGGTTTCTTCCTAAAGGGCTTCTCCGTGTTCAAGACCTGTTAAATTAAAAGCTTTCAGATACAATAAACCTGTTCGTACATTGAGTCTTTATTGAATAGCTTTGCTGTTATTATGGAGTGACTGGAAATGTGTAGTGGAAAACACCCTTCTGATATTATCTGAATGTCTCATTGTTGCAATACACATATTAGAGGCTTAATGATTTTTTTGGGGGGGATATGGAGTCTTACTCTCTTTCCCAGGGTCGAAGACAGTGGCATGATCTCGGCTCACTGCAACCTCCACCTCCTGGGTTCAAGAGAGTCTCCTGCCTCAGCCTCCCGAGTAGCTGGGATTACAGGCATGGGCTACCATGTGCCCACCTAATTTTTTTGTATTTTTAGTAGAGACGGGGTTTTACCATGTTGGCCAGGCTGGTCTTGAACTCCTGACTTCGTGATCTGCCGGGCGCCTTGGCCTCCCAACGTGCTGGGATTACAGGCGTGATCCTTAAGCATATGAATAGTGATGAAGTGTAGCTAAAAGATTTCCAGATAGTGACTTAGAAGGCTGGGGTTCTAGTATGGGATCAAATGGCTTTTACCTTCATGATTTGCCAAATGTCCTTTTGGTAAAAAGCATTTTAGTATATATGTGGCTCAAAGATACATTGATAATAATGATAATAATAACAAAAAGTTTGTGAGCATTTTTTTGTTAATGTAAGACATATTCTCCAAAGATTATCTCACTTAGGTTTTAAAAAAAATCTAAAAAGTAGATTTGGGCCAGGCACGGTGGTTCATGCCTGTAATCCCAGCACTTTGGGAGGCTGAGGTGGGCGGATCACGAGGTCAGGAGATCGAGACCATCCTGGCTAATACCGTGAAACCCCGTCTCTACTAAAAATACAAAAAATTAGCCGGGCGTGGTAGTGGGTGCCTCTGGTCCCAGCTACTCGGGAGGCTGAGGCAGGAGAATGGCATGAACCCGGGAGGCGGAGCTTGCAGTGAGCCAAGGTTGCACCACTGCACTCCAGCCTGGGTGACAGAGCGAGACTCCGTCTCAAAAAAAAAAAAAAAATAAATAAATAAAAAAGTAGATTTGATCATCATTATTGTTGTTAATATTCTTATTATTACATTCCATCCATCCATCGTACAGATGATGACAAACAGAGGCTTGACTAAGATGAAATGACTCTTAGGGTTAATATTCTTATTATTACATTCCATCCATCGTACAGATAATGACAAACTGAGGCTTGACTAACATGAAATGACTCTTAGGTAGCCCATTCAGAATTTAAAATGTTACTCCAAGCCCTCATACATTTCTGTGAAAAGAAGGGGTTCAACTTTAGTGTCAATTCTAAGAATAGTATCATGAAAGTAAGAGGAACGTGCTTCTTTAGGGATAGAAAGATTTTATAAGCCTCTCAAATATTCGCTATTCATGGAAAGCATCATCTTGAAATTGTACATTGACTTCTCTAAGCAAACTTATCCCCAGGGTTAGACAAAGCTTGTTTATGTTTTAGCAATCAAAGAGGATTTCTATTTGAAATCCAAGTCAACACACTGCAGGATTAGCCATTTCTTTTTGTTTCAGTCATTTTCACAAGTTCACACTAAAAAGTAGCTGAAGACTCAGAACCAAATAATTATATTTTGATTCATTCTACTTTGATTTGATCTTCTTCCTCTTCCCCCTCCTCCAAATATTAATTTGTAATTATACTGAGAAAGAGATTATTCTTCTACTCTGAATGAGACAGTTGAATAAAGACAGAATTATGTTAAGAAAAACACCTTGCGGTGGTGTTGAATGGTAGACTCCTAAAAGATTTGTCCAAATCCTAAATCGTGGATCTGTGAATGTTACCTTATTTAGCATAAGGGTCCTTGCTGATATAATTAAGTTAAGGATCTTGAGATGAAGAAGGTCTTCCTGGATCATTGGAATGGGCCCTAAATCCAATGACAAGTATTCTTATAAGAGATACAGAGGTGACATTTGACTGACAGAAGAGGAGAAGGTGATATTAACACAGAGACAGAGACTGAAGTGCTATGTTCCCAATCCAGGAACACTCACGAATGCTCAGGCAGCCACTAGCAGCTGGAGGAGGCAAGGAATGTACTCCCTCAGTACCATTTGACCCAGCCATCCCATTACTGGGTATATACCCAAAGGACTATAAATCATGCTGCTATAAAGACACATGCACACGTATGTTTATTGTGGCACTATTCACAATAGCAAAGACTTGGAACCAACCCAAATGTCCAACAACAATAGACATATACACCATGATTATAGCCATAAAAAATTGATGATTCGTGTCCTTTGTAGGGACATGGATGAAAAATGAAAATATCTTTCAGTAAGAACCTATAGAGGGAGTGTGGCTCTGCCCATACTTTCATGGTGGACATCTTGCCTCCAGACTATGAGAGTGAATGTCTGTTGTTTTAAATTACCCAGTTTGTAGTAATTTGCTATCGCAGACACAGGAAAGTAATACACCGTTACATAAACAGATTTTGGGAAACCAGATAGGTAAATCACTTATAGTCTTAGAATGTACAATGAATAAATATATTAAGAGGGAGTGAAGAAAGCCTGGCACAGCAATGATAATTCACAGAAACCTTCAGTGACGTTGCATGTGAATTGGTTAAATCATCTGTGCTTTACACTGACATGTAATTCCATAAATATAGTTGTGGGACATCATTTCTTGGAAACTCAAAAATGGCATAGATTAGCATTCTGATGGAATCACCCAGTTAATTGCTGAAAGCAAAGAATGTGTAGTAAAAGAACCTTGAACTAGCAATCAGCCCACTAGAGTCCTAACCTTGACTGGGCCACTTACTTGCTCTGCAATTTTAGACAAATTAGTTAAACTGTCTTCTTCTCTGCAGAGACTTGGTGAAAACACACGTGTGTGGGAGGGGAATATTTCTACATGGGCTGTTGTTTGTGGTAATGAAACACATCATAATTTTGGAAGAGGACACATTTTTCTTGACCTCGAACACTGGTGGCTAACTTAGCTCTCACCACTTTTGTTTGTTTTTATTTTCCGGTTTGATAAAAAAAAGTTAGAATTTTTACATAATTGCATACTAATAAAATTTATATGATATTTCCCAACTGATGTAGCGATTTGTGTGTACTTTTGTCAGATCTATCATGCATCCAAGAGTTACATCCTCCCACCACCCAGGAAGTTGGGGTGTGAGCAAGTGTCTCCCAGTCCCTTAAGAAAGTACCTTCACGTTATCGTCATCATATGTTGTCTATTCTATAGCTTTGACCCATCCACTTGGAATCCTTCTGTTCCTAAAACCTCAAGTGGTAGGTCATATAGCTAGATTGTGGACTGTCATTGAAAATGTTTTAGTGAGGCTATAAGATTAAAGCTTTAATTTTTGGAGATTTCTTTCATGATCAAGACTGAATGTCCGAAGAAAGAAACAAAAGTAGGTAGGATTCTGTGCTTTTTTCTGTGCATTATTTAGAAAGGAGTAAAATACAACTCTCCTTTTTATATAAAAGGGAGATGGAGAGTTGTATTTTACTCATGTCATCATGACAAGGACTTGTCATCTTACTGTGCCCAGAGGGACAGATAGAATATTTGTGAAGAATCTCAGCACCTGCCACAAACTCCAGGGCTTCTTGTTTGTTGTCACTTTCTAAATAATGCGCGCACACACACACACACACACACTGTATATATATGATATATACATAGTGTGCGTGTGCGTGCATTTTATATACATATATATATATATATATAATATATATTTATGGAAGGAGAATCCTCCTCCTCTACTGACTTATCCCTCATCTGCTGTTGTTTCTGTGCAGGCAGCAAATACAACATCAGGTAGAAAAAATAATTTGTAAAGTATCTTATTGGAAATAGAGTGTCTGTCTTCTTCTGTTAGGGGAGAAGGTATAATCTGGTAGCTGTAAGTTTAGTTACAACAAGTGACAAACAAGAAACCCTGGAGTGTGTGGCAGCTGCTGAGACTCTTCACAAGTATTCTAGTTGTCTGTCTGGGCACAGTAGGACGACATGTTCTTGTTCTTTTTGTATTTGTCACGTAGTCTTGCAACTTGCATTGACTACTGATATGAGAGGAAGTGACATTTTACTCTTGGGAGAGATCATTTAAATAGTAGTGCAAGATAGTGCTCTGTTTTCTCTGCTGTGGTGCTCATGGAAGCTTGTGTTGAGACAGAGCCTCTGCCCTAGCCCCAATACCCTAGGGAATATGGTGCACAGAGCACCCATGGTGTGCACACAGCACTCCTCTACTGCATTAGTCAGCATTCCCTAGAGGGACACAAGTAATAGGATATATATCTCCTATGAATAATTATATATATATATATATACATACACACACATATATATACACACATACATATATAAAGGGGGATTTATTAAGTGTTAACTTACATGATTACAAGGTCCCACAATAGGCAGTCTGCAAGCTAAGGAGCAAGGAGAGCCAGTCCGCGTCCCAAAACTGAAGAACCTGGAGTCCGATGTTTAGGGGCAAGAAGCATCCAGCACAGGAGAAAGATGTAGGCTGGGAGGGTAGGCCTGTCTCTCCTTTTCACGTTTTCTTGCCTGCATTATATTCTCTGGCAGATGATTAGATGGTGCCCACTGGATTAAGGGTGGTTCTGCCTTCCCCAGCCCACTGATTCAAATGTCAATCTCTTTTGGCAACACCCTCACAGACACACCCAGGATCAATATTTTGCATCCTTCAATCCAATCAAGTCAACACTCAGTATTAACCATCACATCTACCTACCCACTTGAGCATATAGAATGAGAGAGGAATTACCTTATGGTTTGTTAATACTGAGATTCGGGGTTTGGCTTTTACTGCAGTGTCACCTAGCCTAGGCAGGCTGACTGATAGTGACATAGATCAAAGCATTTAAAATTGTTCCTCATCTAAAAAGTTATGAGGAACAACCAAGGTTGTTTCCAATTCCTGATATTCTGCATGATTCCATGCACAATAGATTGTTCCTTGTTTTCTATATGAATAATCCAGTCACCAATATACAATATAGAGGAATTCATTTAGAGGTTCCTTTAAAAAAACACAACAAAACAAAAAAACAAAAAGCAGATTTAGCCACAGGCAGAGTTTCTGATTTCTTCGTCATCCTGAAAAATCCTGAGGTTTCTGCTTCTTGAGAGCACTCAAGAACCGAAAAGGAAGCTGCTTAGGTTTGATTTGATTTGTTAACAACCATCTCTGGGCTACATTTCTAAGTTCTTCTGGCTCAGATAAATATTTCCTGAGGAAAGAAGAAAAAATAAAATATTACATGTGGTACACAACAAAATGAAACCATCTGAAATTCAATTTTGTTTTTGTTTTTTAATCAAGCATAGCTTTAAGAAATGCAGAAGAACCAAAATAATTCAAAAACAAACAATTTTTTTAGGTGAGCAGCAGAAAAATAATTGAGAAAGCAATATAAATCTTCTACTCAGCAGACTTACTTTAGCTAAAAAATTAACAAACAAATCTCTAGTTAGCAGGCACACACAGAGAGAGACCCACATACATTTGCAGGGCAAGAACATTGGGAAAATAGATAAGAGGCTTAACCCAGACTTGAGATGCAAAGTAACTTCCTAATTATAGAAGCTCCTTTCTCCCACATGTTATTTCTGTAATAGGGTGCTAGAGAAAGGCACTTTCCTTGTATTTATCTCTTTTTCTCTGCTTGAGTTCGATAGTTTTCCTGCTTTGGGTTGTATAGTACCAGGTAAATACTGCGAGTTCCTCAGGCCTTTAGATTTAGCTTGTAATTTAAAAAGTTTTGTATCATTCATCTTGTTCAGGGATTGGGATGCATTTTTGTATAAGGCCACGTGTATAAGTTGGTTTTTATACTGCTATAAAGAACTATCTGAGACTTGGTAATTTGTAAACAACAGAGGTTTAATTAACTCACAGTTCCACATGGCTGGGGAGGCCTCAGGAAGCAGACAATCATGGCAGAAAGTGAAGGGGAAGTAGGTACATCCTACATGGTAGCATAAGAGAGAGACCAAGGGGGAAGTGCCACACTTCCAAACCATCAGCTCTTGTGAGGTCACTCACTATCCTGAGAACAGCACGGGGGAAAGCACCCCCATGATCCAATCACCTCTCACCAGGTCCCTCCCTCCACACGTGGGGATTACAATTCGAGATGAGATTTGGGTGTGGACACAGAGCCAAACGCTATCACCAGGTATTAGTTAGCTTGGCTGTCATAAGAAAACACCACAACCTGGGTAACTTAAACAACAAAAACGTATTTTCTCACCATTCTGGAGGCTAGAATTCCAAGATCAAGGTGCTTACAGGCTTTGGTTTCTCCCGAGGCTTCTCTTTTTGGCTTTCAGAGGCCTGCCTTCTCCCAACATCCTCACATGGCCTTTCCCCTGTAGGGTGCGCTCCAGGCGCCTCTTCCTCTTCTTTTAGGAACACCTGTTGAATTAGGCCCTCACCCTTATGACCTCGTTTAACCTTAATTACCACCTTAAAGGCCCTATCTTAAAATACAGTCACATTGAGGGTTAGGGGTTCAATATATGAATTTAGGAGGGACACAATTCAGTCCATAGCAGGTGAGATAATAGCTATTTCAGGCTTCAGGGCCACAAGATCTCTGTTGTAACTAGTCAACTTTCTCACTGTATTGAAAAATCAGTCATAGCTAATAAAATAAACAAGTGTGAATGGGTGTGTTCCAATAAGCATCATTTATGGACAGTGAAATTGGAATATTATATAATGTTCTTGTGTCACAATATATTATTATTTTGATTTTCTTTAAGTCACTTAACAATATGCAAGCTAGGTCGGGCACGGTGGCTCACACCTGTAATCCCAGCACTTTGGGAGGCCAAGGCAGGCAGATTATGAGGTCAGGAGATCGAGCCCATCCTGGCTAACACGGTGAAACCCCATCTCTACTAAAAATACAAAAAATTACCTGGGCGTGGTGGCGGGTGCCTGTAGTCCCAGCTACTCGGGAGGCTGTGGCAGGAGAATGGTGTGAATCTGGGAGGCGGAGCTTGCAGTGAGCCGAGATGGTGCCACTGCATTCCAGCTGGGCAGCAGAGCAAGACTCTGTCTCAAAAAAAAAAAAAAAAGCAAGCTAATACTGGTTTACAGTTCATACAAATAAAGTCCATGGCTGAATTTGGTCCACAAGGCCTCTCTCTGATTGCCAAGCCCTGATCTTAGTCATACTGGTAACTCACGATAACACTGTCTGGTCTTTACCTTCCAAGACGTGTTTGGTTGATAAAATGAAAACGAACAAGAGCACTTCTCTCTGATCTATGGTCACGGGAAATAAATCTATTAATGTATTCTATCATGAGGGAAAGAAGAAAGAGAGCATGCTACAGTTTCCTGAATAGTCCACAAAATCAAATCTGAATTAACAGTCTCAAATGTATAGTAGTTACCAACAAATATCAACTTTGATGTGAAGTTTTAGCTCTTTAATGAAGTGATTATTATGCTTAAAAAAAATCAGAACAGTCCAGAATCAATATTTTTTTAAGTTAAGAATCTCCCAAGGGAGGCTAATGAGACATGCTTCTTTTTAAGTAATTTTATTGCATAGAAGGAGATTTTCCAGGTATCTTAATAAATGCTAAAATCAAGTCTCGGAGGTGTGTTTTAGCTTTTCTATTTTTATTTTGTGTCTCTTGTAACATTTTCACACTTGGCAGTATTTTTGTGTTCTACAGAGAACAAGGCTGGCAGGAAAGATAAGTGATACTTGTTCCTTGGTTGTATTATGCAGCTACATACAAAATGAGTTTCAAAATTATTTAGCAAGTTACCAAAACAACAATTTCCTGATTTTGTTTTGGTATGGTGGTCTTTCTAACCATTTCCAAAAGTCACCACTCAGCCTCAAGAGCTTAGTTAAAAAAATAACTACTGCTCTAGATTTATGAAAATCTCTGATTGGAATATGGGTTCTGCCCATATTCTTGAACCAAATTGAAAGGTCATAAGATTCCCCAGAGGATATATCATAATCAGGAAAGGAAGAAACAATGCCTCATATGTTTTGAGATAATAGGAATCTTTTCATATAAACCCTTTTTGGAAATTCCTCTTTTCCTTTTTTCTGAGAATTGTAGCAGCAACTTCTAGAAGGGTAAAACACAGTTCTAATAGCACATCAGAAGATAAATTAGAGTATCACTTTCGGAAATGCACATGGGAGCAAGTGGTTAGCCAGTGCAGACTGTAGTATGGATGATGTCCAATCTGCTTAATTTTAGGAAGGTGAGATGTTAATTATGAGACACAATAATTCTTCCAAATGGTCTTTAGTAAGGGTAATCCAAGATTAGTAAAATCTAAGATAAAAATTTAGTCTGAACTTTACAAAGGTCTTTGTGACAGCTGAGTCATGTCCCAGTGGTGATACAGGTTGTAGGAAATTATCTGGATCTCACACAAAGCAGTGAATTATTTTGGAGCACACTTGGGTGGAAGGCTTTGCTATGAAGGGTGCCAAGGGCTCGGCAAGTGTGTTCATTTTACTCCCACCACCATCATGTTGAATTCTTCTCAAGACAGACTTGCTCTGAGTAAATTAAAATTAATTTTAAGATGTTAATGTTTTATGATTATAAAATTAATTCATGTCCATTCTAAAAAATTTAGAAGGAAGAAAAAAAATGACCTAATTTCACAACTCAATGACAACTGTTTACATTTTAGCATATTTCTCTTGAGCCACACATTTGTTTTTTTCTGATTTATTTCTTTCTATTTCTGTCAGATCCTTTTATCTTTTATGCATCTGAATTAAGCCTAATTCTCAATTCAAAGTCAGACTGTTATTGTCTGAATATTTGTGTTCACACCAAAATGTACGTTTTGAAATCCCAACCCTCAAGGTCGGAGTTACAGTTGACCCTCTGTATTCACAGGTTTTCATCCTTGGATGCAACCAAACGTGGATAAAAACCTGCAAATACAGGAGAGCTAATTCTACCACCACCACTTTATATAAAAGACTTGTGCATCTGCAGATTTGTTATGTATGGTGGGCGGGGAGGGGCCTCAAACCAATGCTGCCCAATGTTGACACAGAGAACTGACTGTATGTCAGATGGTAAGACCTTTGGGACATGATTACATCATGAGGGTGGAGTCCTCATATATGAGATTAGTGCCCTTATAAAAGAGACACAGAGACCTATCTAGTCCCATGGGAAGAACAGCTAGAAGGCACCATCTATTATCTAGAAAGCGGGCCCTAAACAGACACAGAACCTAATGGTGCCTTGGTCTTGAATTTCCCAGTTTCCAGAACTGTGAGAAATAAGCCTGCTGTTTATAAGCCACCCAGTTATGATGTTTTCTTATAGCAATCTGAACAAACTAAGATACAGGCATTTTTAATATTGTAGACTATAAATAATCTTAAGATGATTAAATATAACTTTGTTGAAAGAAACGAATCTTGAAAACATAAAATTAATTGATAATGGATCATGATATGTAGGTATTATACCCAAGAGTAATCCCTGAAAAAAGATAAATAAAGTTAGACTGAATTTGATTTGTGATTAGGCACTAATACACTTTAAAGGAGCTAATGACTGTATGCGTGTGAAAAGGAATAGTGTTAGAAATTGTATGTTGAGTGGTATGGTTTGGCTGTGTCTCCACCCAAATTTCACCTTGAATTATAATAATCCCCACGTGTCAAGGATGGGATCAGGTGGAGATAACTGAATCACGGGGGTTGTATCTCCCATACTGTTTTTCTGGTAGCAAATAAGTCTCATGAGATCTGATGGTTTTATAAAGGGGAGATCCCCTGCGCACATTCTCTTGCCTCCTGCCATGTAAGATGTGACTTTGCTCTTCCTTTGACTTCCACCATGATTGTGAGGCCTCCCCGCAGTGTGGAACTATGAGTCCATGAAACCTCTTTCCTTAATACATTACTGAGTCATGGGTATGTCTTTATTAGCAGCATGAGAACAGACTAGTACATTGAATCTATAGCTGTAATCTGGAACTATGCTCCAGGATAGATGATAAGTTCTAAAGAATACTATATTATGATTTTTTGAAAGACCACATTTAAGTTAAGATAAACATTTGTTTATGTATCCACCTCTCCAGCAAATACTTACTAGGTACCTATTATATACAAGATGTTATGATGCTACAGATTCAGACTGAGGATGAAGAAAAGTGTAAAGAACAAAATAGTTTCTAATTCTAAACAACCATTCTTAGTCAATAAAAAAAAATAAATAAATAAATAAACAAACATAATCAAACCAAATCAAGTTACTCCTGAATTGTTATTTCTCCTGAATGCCTTTCTGCACCAGGAAGCATATTATAATCTGCCAGATCTACAAATTCACCTCATTGAATGACTACCTCCTTTCTTTCTGACATCAGTTTTTTTAGATGATAGTTCTGTGTTAAAATGGAAAATCATTTGCTCTATTCACTGCCATATTTCAGATATCTTTGCTATGCACGATTCCATTATTTGTAAAAGTTAACATGCCCACTTGTGATTTCTTACACCGGGCCCCAAGTGGAAAGGCTAACTTTTATTCTGCACCTCCACTAGCAAAGCACAGCCTGTCTAAGAGAGGTAAGGGTCCACTT